>NC_089724.1:575000-690000 GCF_035083965.1 Branchiostoma lanceolatum | reverse complement strand
TACAGTAAGTCCATACAATAGAACATTTCAAGGAAAGGTAAAATATGTTATACAAATGGTTTGTCTTCCAAGGGATAATTGTTAGTGATATATTGGTATATTTGATTTAGTTTACATCGAGAATATTGAAAATTAGGTTTGATGTCTAATGCAGGTACGGAACTACGGAGACACCACGCATGACGTCACCGCCTTCAAACTTGAGACGTCCGACGACAAGTCGACCTGGACGCAGGTGTTCTCCACCGGCGGCGTGCGTGCCGGTGTGAAGACTCCGCAGCCGTTCCAGGGCTTCTACGGAACCGGTCGCTACTGGCGCTTCACCGCCACCCGCACGGCCACAGGGTGGCAGCCGTGGCTGGTCAAACTCCAGTTTTGCGGCATCGAAGGTAAGAACTAGGCTTGCTTAACGGTCGCTGTCAGTACCCTGTTCGGGGCGTCTGCAACAAGTCTCAAGTTCAGGTATATAGATATATTCATTGTTTGTTTGTTAGTTTGTTTGTATTGGACGACCCAATTGCTGTTTCTTACTGTTATTGTACTTGTCTATGTAAGTTGTATTTTTTTTCCAGAGGTGATGTTTAATATTAGCTTTAGCTAGAGTGCATCACCTCTGTGTCCTGTATATTCTTCTGTTGTTTAATAAATAAAAAAAATAAAATAAAAGTCTCATGTAGCCGAACTATAGTCATGCCTTTAAGTACTAGAGCTATCAGTCAAGGCAAGGATTAATGTGTTCAAACATTCGTATTTTCCGAGAACCATAGTAGAATGGAATCCATTGTCATCAAATACTGCGGAGGCATCCTTGCTAGATAGCGATTACAGTCAGATGTGCAAAGAGTATGTGTGACATGCCGTTCAGTGTGATATAATCAGCTGCTGCTGCGCCGCGTGCCTGCGAAGATGGTGTGTTACGCCGAAGGGTGGTTATACCGGTACAGAAAGAGACACTGCACTGACTTGTAGCTAACGGCCGGATAGACTTCCGTCCGTCTGATTAGACCGTTTGGTAAAATAGTGTCATTGAGGACTTTCGGGACTGGTTTGACAATATTTCAATGAAATAAACAGAATCAGTCATTCTTCATCCCAAATTTACTGCTCTTTTTTTCAAATTTCTGTGATTTCGGTTGGCAGGGCGGCCGAATCACAAAGCCGTGGCGGTTCCCGGAGGCGGCATCACCGGAGCCGGCAACACGCCGACCAACGGGCCCGAGAAGACGGTGGACGGGCAGCCGGGGACGTTTTGGAACCCGCAG
Organism: Branchiostoma lanceolatum; assembly: GCF_035083965.1. NCBI lineage: Eukaryota > Metazoa > Chordata > Leptocardii > Amphioxiformes > Branchiostomatidae > Branchiostoma > Branchiostoma lanceolatum. The sequence continues at coordinate 688,738 of NC_089724.1, read as the reverse complement.
GGTCTGCCCAGGAACCACAACAACTGGTGGATCATCTTCGACTTCCAGACGGTCTACACCCTGGTGGCGATGCAGATCACCAACTTCGGAGACACCACACATGACGTCACCGCCTTCAAGCTGGAGGCGTCCGACGACAAGGTGACGTGGAACCCCGTGTACTCCACCACGGGCGTCAGGCCGGGGACCAAGCAGCCTCAGCTGTACGGCGGGTTCTCCGGCACGGGCCGCTACTGGCGCTTCACGGCAACCCGAACACCAGCAGGATGGCAACCCTGGCTGGTCGGACTCAAGTTTTACACCATTCCAGGTACTGCTGTTGTGTCGTCATGTAACGTTTGTTCCAGGTACTGCTGTTGTGTCGTCATGTGACGTTTGTTCCAGGTACTGCTGCTGTGTCGTCATGTGAAGTTTGTTCCAGGTACTGCTGTTGTGTCGTCATGTAACGTTTGTTCCAGGTACTGCTGTTGTGTCGTCATGTAACGTTTGTTCCAGGTACTGCTGTTGTGTCGTCATGTAGCGTTTGTTCACGGTACTGCTGTTGTGTCGTCATGTAACGTTTGTTCCAGGTACTGCTGTTGTGTCGTCATGTAACGTTTGTTCCAGGTACTGCTGTTGTGTCGTCATGTAACGTTTGTTCCAGGTACCGCTGTTGTGTCGTCATGTAACGTTTGTTCCAGGTACTGCTGTTGTGTCGTCATGTGACGTTTGTTTAGGGTTGCAATCAAGCCCATTCCACAAGATGGCGATCGCTCTCTTAATTGGATTTGAAAATCCTTGACGTCTTAATCGGACTATCATGATCTGACATTTGAGTTAGCAGGTTAAAACATCGGTTCTGCTGGTGGAATGACATTTGAAATAGCAACGATCAGCGACAGTGATATCAAGAGCTGCTCCCTACGTTAAACTACATTTTTAAATATATACATTGAGGAGGTTTTGTTGGGTTTGACTTTTGAGGCAGTGGAAAATTGATTTCACGTATCCAAGCATGGCGACAGAGACCGTGCACTTGTAACCAATTTAATTTCCTTCATTTCATACTGTGAGTTTGAAATGAAGATCCTTTATCAAACTGCCCCCTAATGGTCAGGAAGAAAAGAGCTATTCAAAGAAGCCACAAAAACTTACCACAATTTCCAAACGTTTACTGACGAAAAGAAAACTAGAACCCTAGTAACCTCTCAAAACCCACTCATTGTAAAAAATTGGGTTACCTCGTCTTCCACTGCGTCAAAAAAAGAAGTCAAACCTTAAAAGCGTAGAGTGCATTCTGTAGCAGTTTTTAGAATAATCACTTGTTCCACTTGTCACCATTGTTAACCTGCGCTGTGTGTATACTTCTTCTATGTAGTGTATCATGTTGCAATTATCCCTCGGGCAAGAACTTGCAAATAAACTCGTTTATAATGTTCCGTCTACCCCTCACACAGCGGTGGAGAGTAAGGGCGAGGTGCAGGGCGACACCACCCAAACGCACTTCCAGGTCATGGGCATGGCCGTCACGGCGCAGCAGGCAAGGGACTACTGCCACGAGCACCGAAACGGCCACCTGGCGGACATCAAGAGTGCTGCAGTCCACGACTTCGTCGTGCAAACAATCCGCAAATACAGCAACCCCAACGAGAACTTCTGGATCGGACTTCAGGACAGCTCAGTAAGACACACATCTTACATTCAGGACAGCTCAGTAAGACACACATCTGACATTCAGGACAGCACAGTAAGACACCCATCTCACATTCAGGACAGCAGCGTAAGACACCCATCTCACATTCAGGACAGCTCAGTAAGACACCCATCTCACATTCAGGACAGCTCAGTAAGACACCCATCTCACATTCAGGACAGCTCAGTAAGACACATCTTACATTCAGGACAGCTCAGTAAGACACACATCTCACATTCATGACAGCTCAGTAAGACAAACATCTCACATTCAGGACAGCACAGTAAGACACACATCTCACATTCAGGACAGCTCAGTAAGACACATCTTACATTCAGGACAGCTCAGTAAGACACCCATCTCACATTCAGGACAGCTCAGTAAGACACCCATCTCACATTCAGGACAGCACAGTAAGACACCCATCTCACATTCAGGACAGCTCAGTAAGACACATCTTACATTCAGGACAGCTCAGTAAGACACACATCTCACATTCATGACAGCTCAATAAGACAAACATCTCACATTCAGGACAGCTCAGTAAGACACACATCTCACATTCAGGACAGCTCAGTAAGACAAACATCTCACATTCAGGACAGCTCAGTAAGACAAACATCTCACATTCAGGACAGCTCAGTAAGACAAACATCTCACATTCAGGACAGCTCAGTAAGACAAACATCTCACATTCAGGACAGCTCAATAAGACACACATCTCATATGTAGTACAGAGCAGTAACACACACACATCTCACATGTAAGACAGCGCAGTTAGACACACATCTCACATTCAGGACAGCTCAGTAAGACACACATGTTACATTCAGGACAGCACCCTAAGGCACACATTTTACATTCGGTACAGCTCATCAGTAAGATGCACATCTTACATTCAAGACAGGTCAGTTAGACAAACATATCACATTTAAGATAGCACAGTAAGACAACATCTTACACTCAGGGTAGCACAGTAAGACATACATCTTACATTCAGGACAGCTCAGTTAGACACACATATCACATTCAGGACAGCTCAGTTAGACACACATATCACATTCAGGACAGCACAGTAAGACACACATCTTACATGCAGGACAGCTCAGTAAGACACACATCTCACATTCAGGACAGCACAGTAAGACACACATCTTACATGCAGGACAGCTCAGTAAGACACACATATCACATTCAGGACAGCTCAGTAAGACACACATATCACATTCAGGACAGCTCAGTAAGACACACATATCACATTCAGGACAGCTCAGTTCAACACTGGCCAGCACAGTAATTGTGGGAGATCGTTCATTAGGCTAGCATACAAGACTAGTAATGAACTATTCCAGCTTCAAACCTGAAGATCTCTAACCTTGTGACTCAAAAAATGTCATTGTTTTTGTATCGTGGCGTCGGTAGGGCGACTGTTTGATAGAGCGTTCGATACTCACCATGCCCCGACGTTGTGCCCTTGGGAAAGGCGATAGTCCTACCCTGACAGTGGAGTGACGCCCACTGAGCCTCTTCGACTAATCTGTCAAAAATGTGTGGAAAAAAAACACTCGGATTTGGTGCGCAGATGTGCAAAACATCTGCACATTTGTCACTGAGAGCCGTAAGTTAATTATCATTGTTTTTGTCCCGTGGCAGGGAACCTCCGGCTGGAAGTGGGCTGACGGAACTGCCCTGACGAGCTGCTCCTACAAGAACTGGTCCCCCTCGGAGCCCGACCCGCCCGCCAGCGGACAGCAGTGCGTGCAGATGGACGCCACCAACAGCTTCAGCTGGAAGAACGACTACTGCAACACCAAGAAGTTCTTCATCTGCCAAACCGGTATGTCATTTCGTCTAGTCTGTATAGCCTCCAACAACTTCCTACGGGGCGTATGGATCGTAGGATTTGGTAGAAAAGGGAATAATTAGCCAGTAGGGTCAGTCCACGGTGTAGATCACATTTCGCCTGTGTAGGAAATGAAACCCTGGCAAATATTCTCTCTATAGCCGGAGTAGTTAGTCTGGTAGAGACTATATAGTCTGTATAACACAAACTCCCGCTGTCCAGGGCTTTTATGACCCCTCCTCGGTTGACCGGTTACGGGCTGCTGCTATAGGCGCGATTCAATCGGGCTACATGTCGCCAGAGTAAGGGGTTAGTTGGATAGAAAGATGGATACATTATTAGAAAATCATTCATGCTCGAATTAGTCCTTCCAAGCCAGTTGCAAATACAATGTGTAATGGGTGCTATAATTCTCTTGTTAACAGTAGAAGGATAAAGATAGATAGATGGTTACAATGATGGATAGACAGGTGTGCGTTCCCCTTTAGAAGTTGACACGTGCTCATTTTTTCTGCAGGACCCGGGGATACGCGTGCCTGTGGAAACTCAGGTGAGATGACTCATCCGTATCATCATTGGACTAAAACGTTATTGGTGTGATGTAATTAATCAACGGTTGATAACTAACAGCTGATTTCAAACTCTGCTCGCCAATCCAAAGCAGTGCAGAATAGGTTGCATGATTTACCTATCAACAGTTGAAGTTGAATGTGCGAAATCTCGATGTTTTTTTTTCTTTTTAATCCTGCTCTATTTTCTATATCACCAAACTATCACACTCACTGACTTTGCAGTCTTTGAAATTTTGTTTTCTGAAAGAATATGTGTAATACTTCTGTTGTCATAAACCTGAACCACCTTTAGTTATACGCCTTTACTCTGTACTCAAACGTCCAGCTCGCGAAATCGGACCCGAATTCAAGAATGTTGAGGAGGAGATGGCAGAAGACGTCGAGGAGGTCCTGGAGGAACTAAAGGAGGTCGAGTTTCTGGAGGAACTGAGGAAGATCGAGGATGAGCTGGAGGATGTGGAGGAGGAGAAGGAAGAAGAATGAACGGAGGAAGAAGCTAGAGGGAGAAGGAGGAGGCTGAGAAGATGTAAAGGATGAGGGGGGAGTTGAGTGAGATGCAGGGGAGGAGGATTACCGAGATGAGAAAGATGTAGAGTAGAAGAGAAGAATTGAGCTAAGAATGATGTTAGAGGGAGAAGGGAGTCGAGAGAGATGCAGAGGAGAAGTTGAGTGAGATAAAGAGGAGGAGGAGGAGGAGGAGGGAGATGAGAAAGATGTAGAGTAGTAGAGGAGGATCAAGCTAAGAATGATGTTAGAGGGAGTTGAGAGAAATATAGAGGAGAAGTGAGTTGAGGGAAATGTAGATGCGGATTGAGCTAACAATGATGTAAGAGAGAGGAGGAAGAGTGAGCTGGGGAGATGTAGAGGAGGAGGAGGAGGAATGAGATGAGAAAGATGTTGAGTAGGAAGAGGATTGAGCTAAGAATGATGTTAGAGGGAGGAGGGAGTTGAGAGAAATGTAGATGCGGATGGAGCTAAGAATGGTGTTAGATGGAGGAGGAGGAGTGAGCTGGGGAGATGTAGAGGAGGACGATAGAACCATTGCGATGATTCTGCTATTCTAGTACCATAGAAAATCTTCTGTTTCCTTCATATATCTTAAGATAAACGGGGGGTGTCTGGGAGGGTTTAGCGAAGACAATAAAAGGAACAATGGTCAGTTTCACAGAGACTAAACTTATCTTACGTCTCACATGTTAGCTAACGTGCATGTCAGACGCTTATAATTACTAACTAAAGGCAATAGATTGACTTCAAACTTAGGGTGTATCGGGATATTTACTTTAACAGCGTGATTGTTTGAGTGAGGCGCCAAGAGGATAGTTGTAATTTTAGAATGCATATTATTACAAGCCGTTTGGGATACGTACTTGTCGTAGTACACTTGTGGCACATTGTTGCAATACATTGATCACATAGCCCTGCACACAAAAGTCAGTATGCAATAATAACTTTATAATAGAATGTTTGCATTTACGTATCATTTTGTAATACCTACTAGACGAGCAAATGTAGAATTTGGTTGTGTGCTTTCACTGTCTTTAACAGGTTCAGCTCTTGTAGAACCTTTACTGAAGTCTGCGGTGATTAAAAGGTTAAGTGGAAAACTATTGAGTCCGTTTTCTGTGTCTGACTCTAAGAAGATATATTCAGTTTTAGTTTCCAACAACTGAGTTAGACTTGGAACTGCGGTCAACAAACCGTGTCATTAGTAGTTCAATGCAGGTAAAAGTCAAAACTGAGTACAACACATGCATAGCAAACACAAGCTGGCAAATGTAGCTTCCTGAAGGCTATGATGGGAAACAAAAAGGCCCTTTTACCTTTATTAAGTATCTATCTGATGATACAGCAATGAGAGAGGGTAGACTTCACCCCCTTACCCATACTGCTCTGCGATCCTTCCAATTCCAAAGACGAAAATAGCAATACCTAAAATGTCCGACATTTAGATCACACAGACAAATACACACGCATACACACACACAGGTATACATATACACACACACAGGTATACATATACACACACACACAGGTATACATACACACACACAGGTATACATACACACACACAGGTATACATACACACACAAACTGATACGCACACATGTACTAAGAAAGAGACAGACCCCCACACACGAACAAAGACATGCACGCAAAAAGAAATGCACATGCACACGCACACGTACACACACACACATACACATACACACAAGCACTTACACATATAACCATCATCATATATAAAATATCACATAAAATAAACACATATAGACGCCCGCAGACATACACGCAAAAACACATACAGACACACACACACACATATACACAGAAAGACACACTCACACTAACACACAAAAGCACATATACACACAGGTAGACAGAAGGACAAACACACATACACACAGATATGTCCACATATAGACGCGAACACAGAAAGAAATATATACACATATACACAGAGAGATAAACAAACTCACACTTATACACACAGAGAGACAGAATGACAAACACACACATTAAACTATGGTGGTAAAATGTAACGGACGACCTCCCAATAACGCACACGCAAACAGCTCTCCTTTTTTTTCGCTGAACGAAGCCATTGTCCTACCAGGCCATATAAGGGGACAATTAACTAATAGGGGTGACTACAGGGCATCACATGTAAAGCAGAATGCTCAGAACACCTGGAGCCTTACGGTTATAAATTATTCAGGGCCACCTGTTGAGTGTTTCCTGCGTGGGCCTGTTGCTGCTCGTCGGGGCTAGACAACATAGACAACATAACGTAAAGTTTACAATGTTAGAAACGTTGAGTGCAAAAATCATTATAAACTGGTTTATTCTCATACATCATACAAACAAACAAAATTGAATACACTTTTGTAGCCCGAGGGCTAGATTGCAGTGTACTGTACAACAAGGCTCGCAACCTTATTTGCACTTAAAAAAATACACATGAGAAACAGTTCTGCAAGTATTGGATACTCATCAAGAGACAATAATCTACAGATTGTTGTAATATTATTTTCTATCTGACCCTTGAACCCGTTTGAAGCTACCTACTAAGCTTTATAGACTTAGGATGAAATTAAAACTGCGTTATTCGCTGACGTCAATTGAAAATTGAGTATCAGTAAAATGTTAAGAGAAGTTGTCATCCTTTCCAGCATTTATGTTCGATTTTCTTAACCTTTGTCTTTGGGACTACGAAATTGAGGGCCGATCGCAATGGGAATAAATTTCATGTCTAAGAGTAGGGCGGTGCCTTCGATAGAATCGACGTATGTTAAACCCAGAAACTATGAGTATACCATAAAAATACCAACAGACCACATTTGAACATACTGCATGGGTGTGAAACTTCCTGTGAATATTAGATGCGAGTTTAACATAGCGACACCCCTGTGCTATTGTTCTCAGCCCGCCGTGGGTGGGGCCGTACACGCCCAAACATCATCATTACACGGGTGGGTCACGCACAGTTCTGGCCGCAACGAAAGACGCATTTCTCCTGCATCGGAAATCTTAGACATTTGTTACTAATCATTCTTCCTACGCGAATCGCACCAACTCTGCGGTACTGTGGGTACAGGTGGGAATGTGAGCCACGCGGGTGTAGGGGCGGAGATCTGTACCGACGGTTTGCAAGCGTGTTCGAAGTTTCTAGGCGTTTCACGCGACTCACTTTGTAACTACGGTACAAGTTGTGCTCCAAGAGGCTTAGAAATTTAGTAACTTCTAAATTCCTATCGGATCTTCACCAACGCGATGTGGAGGTTGGTTCTTGTGGCGGTGACGGTTTGGACGTGCCTGTCCCCTGCCACCGGGTACCCGACTGGCGCGCCGTCGGAGCAGTGTCGGGCCATGATGCCGAACCACCACGGAGCCAACTCGTCCGATGACGCCTCGCCGTACAGACTGGTCCCGGCAACAGCTACCTACACACCCGGGGCACCCATGTCAGGTATGTGTTAACGTTAGGTACACACTGGTACACGGAACAACCACCTACATACCCGGAACACACATGTAAGGTATGTGGTAAAGTTAACTACACTTTGGTACCGCTACAAATACCTTCACACCCGGGACACGTATCCCTGGTACGCAGTACCGTGAACTACACTCGTGTACCCATAACAAGTACATTCACAATTTGACCACCTATGGCAGGTACGTAGTACCGTTAGCTACACACCGGCAGTGACAAGAACTACCTACAGACCCAGAATACATATGCCAGGTACGTAGTACCGCAAGCTTCACACTGGTACCTGTAATAAGTACCTTCACAATAGGGACACCTATATCAGCACACCAAGAAGTGCTCAACACCTTTCTAAAACCACAGATGCCGCAAGTAAAATCGTTTTTTAATGCGTGTAAAGAGAATCATTCAAAAGTAACAGTCCTACTTTTAAATTCTTTTTTTTGACAAACAAATGGACTCATTGCAACAGTGTGCAAACAATGGGGTTGAAAATAAGTAGCAAATAGCTAGATGTAGTTATTCTACTTCTCTTTTCTATCAATTTAGTATGCTATTGTTTATCATGTAATTGTCTCATATCTATTATTCTTATATCATTCTCTTATACCGTGACTTTTATCGTGTATTTCATACATCATTTTATGTTTTCATATTTGTTTACAACTAGCCCCGATGCGAGGATTTTGTAATAAATATCCTATCTTGATTCCAGTGCGAGTTGAGGGTGGCCAGTTTAAAGGCATCCTCCTGCACGCCCGCCGTGCGCACGACGACCACTCCCTGGGGACGTTCGTCGGACCTCCGCAGGGGTTCCACCACGTGACCTGCAACACATCCGGGGACTCCGTCACCCATAGCGACCGCACCAACAAGAGCGCCGCCATCTTTGACTGGATCCCGCCGAACCCCGGGGCGGGGGATGTCGTCTTCAAGTCAGTTTCTCCCATCTTTTGCACGATGTGTCTTCTTCTAGACCCGCCTAAAAGGAACACCGAAACTTTGTTTAAAACTCTGCTCCGCCTTAATTGCAGTCTCGTCAGATGTAGGGCAAGGTTTACTTTTGAAAATTTATTCTAGAACAGAATGCAGAAAAAAAAGGCGTAAAACACCACAAATTAGCCAGATCCTTATATTTGCTACAGAATTACACATTTCTATTTTCACACGAGTTTAAAAACCTCGGCTTATTTCATTCTTTGGGTTCATACCCTTCACTTCATACAATTAATTGCTCTGTCGCTTCATCGTGACGTAGCAAATGTCCTTGCCAAGTAATTTTCTGTTGCTGCAGCTCATAAATTATGTATGAAAAACCAAATGAGAACAATGACACACCGCCTGCACAATGATGTTCCATTACTATACTATATGGGAGTGCTTCAACTATATGCAAAGCTTCAAAATAGTATATTCTAACAATACCAATATTTTTTTCTGATTTTGGAAGCTCATAAACAAATGTGGACAAAATGCAAACTGGCTAACAAATCGATTGCTGAAGCATATACATAAAACAGAGCTTCTTGGTTATAATTCATACTGCCATTGTGAGAAATGTATTCGTATCCATTCAACTACATCTACGAATATTTTCAACAGGTTTGTTTTTATCAAAGGATCTTAGTGTCAATAGTAGCGAAGATGAATAAATGAATAAAATGACATTTTCGAGTGCACAAATTGTGCTCCTATAGTGTATGCCCTCTATAACGCTTAAGGAATAACATAAGTAAAAATAAATCCAATAATAAACAGATTAACATTGTCGAAACGTTTAGTAATTGATTGCACTGTCCTTCTTTCAGGGCCACCATAGTAAAGAGCCACAAGGTCTTCTGGACAAACGTCACTTCCGGAACTGTAATTGACATCACAACTGTGTTAGCGACCACGCCGTCAGGTGAGTCGAGCACCGGGCCTAAAGCTTCATCTTATCCTGGGCGTTAGTGTCTGTTATCTTGAAACACACAAATAGATGCTTAGAGATGCTCTTTAATACGAAAAATGTACTATCTGTGAAAAACGCAGCCTATGGGCAAGTGGCATAGCCGGAAAATTCATCTAAAAGCACTTAATTTGGCACATATGTACCTTGAATGTATTTTGAGCATATCTATATGCTAGTCATTTTAAGCTAAAAACAGTCTTCAACTAAACACCTAACTTAAAAAAAACGTTGATGAAGGTTAGACACCCAGGTAATAAGATACGCCATAAATAGTTACTCAAACAACTGGATAAAATTTTGAAACAGTCAGACGTTTCCAGTAGCATTCACTGTCTTTCGTCAGTGACTAAGGGCTGATCTGGTAGAACTGTCCTTAGTCACTGACGAAAGGCAGCGGATGCTATTTGAAACGTCTGACTGTTTCAAAATTTTATCCAGTTGTTTGAGTAACTATTTCTGGCGTAAAAAAACAACTTTTGTCACTTCAATCTGTACGTCTATTAACGGCTGAGTGGTCTGAAACCTTGTAGATATATCTGCGACAACATCCAGCCGAATCCACTAGGAAGTCAACTATCTGCAGCACGAGCTACCAAACACAGACTTTCATGTTGGATTCGATCAACGACAGCTGAAAACAGCCAAAACCTATTTTTATTGCTGACTAAAAGTTGCAATGCTGTTTTTTCTATTTCTGAACTGGATCTTTAGATATGGAGTACAGACTTAATGATAAACTTTCTGGACTTCTGAACAACGGCCGAACACAGCCTACACGGCTTTTGTAAGGCGATCTAACAGCTGTCTCGCTCTTTTTCCCCCACCGCTCAGTCCCGACCTCCGACCTGAGTGTGGAGATGCGGCTGACCAGTGCAGACTTCCATAACGACCTGCTGGACTCCGGAACAGCCCGGCACCAGATCCTGGGGCTGGCCGTCAAGGGGGAGGTGAGAACATGTAGCGTAGTGTGCACAGAATTCCTTTTGCAAGCAGACAGACAGGCAACAAACAAACAAACAAACAAACAAACAAATAAACTAACAAAATAGAAACAGAAACTATATTATATGAGAAACGGAACAGCCCGGCACCAGATCCTGGGGCTGGCCGTCAAGGGGGAGGTGAGAATATGTAGCGTAGTGTGCACAGAATTCCTTTTGCAAGCAGACAGACAGGCAACAAACAAACAAACAAACAAACAAACAAACAAATAAACTAACAAAATAGAAACAGAAACTATATTATATGAGTAACGGAACAGCCCGGCACCAGATCCTGCAGCTGGCCGTCAAGGGAGAGGTGAGAATATGTAGCGTAGTGTGCACAGAATTCATTTTGCAAGCAGACAGACAGACAAGCAAACAAACAAACAAACAAACAAACATTTGAGTAACGGAACAGCCCGGCACCAGATCCTGCAGCTGGCCATCAGGGGCGAGGGGAGACCATGTGCCGTGTAACAGATCTCGTCCCAAGGTTGCAAAATAGATTAACAAAACATTCACAAAAAAGAACTCGGCGAGCCAAATGATAACAATGTCATCCGACACAGCACGCATGCGCCGCACACAGATTCTAAAGCTAGCCGCCAAGGGCGAGATGAGACGATGTGCCGCCTTGCGGAATCCATCGCAAGCAGACAAACAGACAGACAAAACACACAATAATATAGAAACAGGGAACTATATATTTGAGTAACGTAACGGACAAGCCAAATGGTCATGATAGCAACCAGACACAGTACGCATGCTCCGCACAAAAGTTGCTATAATAATGTGTCACTTGCGCCATGCGTTGACCTTAATTCCGTTATTCGGGATATGACCCAATACTTGTCCCTACATGCAGTCTCAGTTCTAGCGTTTTAAAGAAAGGGAAGCAAAAGAGTAACAGATTCAACACAAAAGGGATCAAAACCCCGTTTCGGCATGCAAATATACATTTAGAAAAGTTCCATACTTTTCGTCAAATGTGATTTTCTTTTAACAGGTTGACCGTATCTTTGAGGACCATCCCCACTACCGGTCTTCTCACGTCAATCACTTCCGGTAGGTCAACCTTAACTACATCAACGCGGATTTTATTCAGTACATTTTGTCTTGCTTTCTAATATCTACTGGTCTTTTTTCGTTTGTCAGGGCAGTGTCCTCACGAGCGTGACGTGTTGATTTTTTGGATCGTGACGTGATGATTTTTGTGTTCTCTAGGCAGGGCAGTGTAATCACGAACGTGACGTGATAGTTTTTGTGTTCTCCGGCCAGGGCAGTGTAATCACAAAAGTGATGTTTTTTTACTGTGACGTGATAGTTTTTGTGTTCTCCGGCCAGGGCAGTGTGATCACGAACGTGATGTGATGATTTTCGCATAGTGACGTGTTGATTTTTGGACGGTGACGTGATGAATTTTGTGTTCTTCAGTCAGGGCAGTGTAATCACGAACGTGACGTGATGATTCTTGTGTTCTCCAACCAGGGCAGTGTGATCACGAACGTGACGTGATGATTTTCGCACAGTGACGTGTTGATTTTTGGACGGTGACGTGATGAATTTTGTGTTCTCTAGCCAGGGCAGTGTGATCACGAACGTGACGTGATGATTTTTGTGTTCACCAGTCAGGGCAGTGTAATCACGATGATGTTTGGACCATGACGTGTTGATTTCTGTGTTCCCCAGCCAGGGCAGTGTGATCACGAACGTGACCCTGGCCTTTAAAAAGAACCTGACGGAGGAGGAAAAGTACGAGGCGGCCGCTCAGCTGTTCCAGGCCAGTGAGAGCGGCGACCTCGGCTTCACCACGGACAGGGTCACGGTCGACTATGGCGACGGTAGGGTTCTCTTTCCACTCTGAGTTCTATAAGAATTTACAAAAAAAACTGCTTCAGGAATCCATGTCCTATTCAATGGCTGGCTCTAGATATTTGAATATGTCCAGGAAAGTACTTTTCTGAACATATAGATGTGTATATAAAATCAGTAAGTTCTATTTCACCGATCGCCATCTTGGAACAGCCACTCCAATGCGATTGTTCCCCAGTTATGACTTTACGTTTTAACATCATTATTTATTTATTTATAGTTTCATTCAAACGAGTGGCTCTCTCAGTGATCTTTCTCAGCAAGATTTTCTAGGTACCTATTCTACTAACAATACAGTGACATACACGATATGCACGTGTAATCGACTGCAAACATGATGATGATGATGATGATGAACATGATGATGATGATGATGAACATGATGGTGATGATGATGAACATGAAGATGATAATGATGATTAACATGATTATGAATATGATGAACATGATGATGATGATGATGAATATGATGAACATGATGATGATGATGATGATGATGATGAACATGATGATGATGATGATGATGATGATGATGATGATGATGATGATGATAAACATTATGATGATGACACCAGGGTAAAACTTCCCGTTTGTTCTCCGCAGGTACGTCCGACACGCTGGAGAGGTGCACGTGCAGCGGCCAGCCTGCGGTCACGTGCACCACCAAGGGCGCCACGTGCGTCCCCACCTGCGTGCTCAACAAGAACTACTGCAACTCCGGCACGTGCAGCAGCGACATCACCGCCGCCACGCTGAACTGCAAGTAAGATGTCCTGTTTCATCGTAATGAACACAGTGTGTGGATGACAGCATGTGCACTGCCCGTTGTTGTAGCGATGTGATTTTAGTTGCAGGTGTTAAACAATAGGTTAGAATTCATCAGAAAAGTCTATGTGTCAGTAGGTAACATTACTAAAAACTGTAATCTGTAATTGATGTCATGTTTCCCCGATGGCAGGTGTCCTTCTAACTTTGTTGGAGACCGGTGTGACAACCCGCAGATTGGCGGTAAGTTTCAGAACCTTCAGATCTATCTCATTATGGAAAAACAAGACAAACTTGTAGCAGCTTAGAACATAAGCAAACAAATGGGAAAAAAGGGCAAAATGAAATTATGTGTCATGCTAGTGGTACTATTTGTGGCGTTAACTTTTGTGTAGTCTGGATGAAGATGGTGACGTTTCTTTTCCCGTTGAATAGTCACGTTCATGCTGGTTTTCCATGGCTGTCCCCCGCCGCGTTTGCCTGCGTTCTGCTTTAATGTGTATTTGTTTGTGTGTGTATATTTCAGAGTTGTCCCCCGCCGCGTTTGCCTGCGTTCTGCTTTGATGTCTGTGTGTGTTTTCCAGGGCTGTCCCCCGCCGCGTTTGCCTGCGTTCTGCTTTGATGTCTGTGTGTGTTTTCCAGGGCTGTCCCCCGCCGCGTTTGCCTGCGTTCTGCTTTAATGTCTGTGTGTGTATATTCCAGGGCTGTCCCCCGCCGCGTTTGCCTGCGTTCTGCTTTAATGTCTGTGTGTGTGTTTTCCAGGGCTGTCCCCCGCCGCGTTTGCCTGCGTTCTGCTTTAATGTGTATTTGTCTGTGTGTGTATATTCCAGGGCTGTCCCCCGCCGCGTTTGCCTGCGTTCTGCTTTAATGTCTGTGTGTGTATATTCTAGGGCTATCCCCCGCCGCGTTTGCCTGCGTTCTGCTGGCCGCGCTTGCGGGGTTCGCGCTGCTGGGCTGCATCCTGTTCCACCTGTGCTGCGCCGAGAGGTGCGGACGGGGGCGGAAGCACAAGGCCTACTCCCAGGACAAGGCCGCTACGCAGCCGACTCAGGTAAAAAAACCTCAATGTTTCTTTCCTAACAGGACAGCTTCTGTTGAAAATGTTCAGCTGATGATGCAATGCTTCCCCGTCCACTTCTCTTTTTATAAAGAATGTTGGGTTCTTAACGTACGTGCAGAGGTTTGACCTCTTTTCCCAAATTCCTCGGGCTTGATGCCCCCTCCGAAGGAGGAACTGCAGTTCCATTGGAATCATGTCATTATTTCCGGAACCGTTAGAACATGACTCAAATTCCGCCGCCGTTAGAATAATGATGTAATTTCCACCGCCGTTTCAAAAATGACGTACATTTCGCCGCCATTATAAAAATGACGTAATTTCCGCCGCCGTTCTAAGAATGACGTCATTTCCGCCGCAGAACGCGCAGAAGCTGCCTGTGCAGCGGGAGCAGGAGGAGCAGGTGGCCACCGTGGACATGTCCAAACCCGCGGGGGACGACGGGAACTACAACCCCTCCCTGCCGCGCTCCGAGGCCGGAAGCAACATGGAGACCATCCAGGAGGAGCCGTCAGGTCAGTGGAACGCCGATGCTCATTGGTCAATGGTTAATTAACGGACACATCATTGGTTCAGAGTGACCATCCAGGAAATCCGTCAGGTAAGCGGAACGCCGCTGTTCATTGGTCAATGGTTAAGTAACGGGACACATCATTGGTTCAGAGTGACTATCCAGGAGGAAGCCATCAGGTCAGTGAAATGCCGCTGTTCATTGGTCAATGGTTTAGTTACGAGGCTCCTCATTGGTTCAGGAATACCATCCAGGAGGAGCCGTCAGGGCAGTGGAACGCCGCTGTTCATTGGTCAATGGTTAATTAACGAGGCACATCATTGGTTCAGAATGACCATCCAGGAGGAGCCGTCAGGTCAGTGGAACGCCACTGTTCATTGGTCAATGGTTAAGTAACGAGACACATCATTGGTTAACAGTTACCATCAAGGAGGTGCCGTCAGGTCAGTGGAACGTCGATGTTCATTGGTTGACCAGGTGACCATCGAAGAGGAGCCGTCAATGTCTGATCACTGGTTAAAGAGTTTTCACATTTCTATGTAGCTTGTATTATGTATACCTGAAAAAATGCCATAACCGTTGACTTCAAATTGAATCTTGCACTTTTCAGATTCTTCATTGATCACCGAGCCCGGGGCCTTTACCCGACCGGGCATCCCCGTCCCGCTGCCGGTGCCGGGACAGCAGCGACCCCTGGCGGACGCCGGGCAACAGGAGGTAATAGAGAACTGGCGCCGTCACGTGGTGCCGAGGGCCGCTCCTCCGACCGGCTCGCTGCAGCCCGGCATCCCTGAAGCGCCCTCTTACGGCTCTCTCCCGAAACGCAACCCGGAAACCACTCGCATCCCCGAAGCCTCCCCCATGCTTTCTCTGCCCAAGCTCGCACCTGAAGCTCAAGCTAACCCTCTGAAATCCCAGCTGAAAGACATCTCCGATGCTCCCCCTATCGCCTCCCTGCAGAACCGCATCCCTGACACGCCCGCCCCGGGCTCCCTGCAGAAACGTTTCTCCGAGGCGCCACCTGTCGACTATCTGCGGAACCGCATGCCTGACTCGGCCTCTGACGTCACGGACGAGGTGGCCCAGCTGACGGCCCGTTGGCCAACCAAACCAGGCGGTTCGTCCAC
Organism: Branchiostoma lanceolatum; assembly: GCF_035083965.1. Classification (NCBI taxonomy): domain Eukaryota; kingdom Metazoa; phylum Chordata; class Leptocardii; order Amphioxiformes; family Branchiostomatidae; genus Branchiostoma; species Branchiostoma lanceolatum. The sequence goes on along the minus strand of NC_089724.1, from coordinate 672,391 downwards.
GTCATTCATTTGAGCTGGGTATTTCTGTACGGCAGAAGAGAGCTGATAAATATAGAAAATGCCATTCATTTTAACGGTTAGCTCATCAATAGTACAGGCTTTTTTTCTATAACATGCTGTTGTGAACAATAGTCACTGTCATGAATGCTAAAATGGAAACTGAATATAGCGATCCGGTTCAGTGACCAATCAGTGGTTCACAGCTTCGAAGTGTTCTTGCTGTGCTTGACTTTCTCTAAGTTACAAAGCTGCATCCCATGTTACGTCGATGGAGGTTGGACACCTAGGCTATAACATAGTTGCACAAGATAACGGTCACTAGGACTCATCAATAAACTGGATAGAACATGGAAACCGTCAGACGTTTCAGACAGCATCCACTTCCCATTTGTCAGCGGCCGGACTGTCACTGACGAAAGAAGATGGATGGCACCTTAAACGTCTGATCGTTTTCATGTTCTATCCAGTTCGTTCAGTAACTAACAGCGAGCAGATTATTGATTGGAATAAACATTTTCAACGAAGCGTGAAGACCCAGGCGTCATTATGATCCGTTGTGTAACAGAGAAGTTTTCACAAGATATTGGATATGTACCTTTAAGCTGTAATCTGCTCGCTGTTAACTGTTATCTTGCGTACTAGTTTTATTCCAAGTGTTTGGCAGTACATGTACAGTTTCAGTAGTCCGGTATCAGGTCGCGTTTCTACTCGGGCTGTATTCAGCTATGATGTAACATTCATGTAGATAAGACTCGGTAACATGTCCCATTCATCTTTGAACTTGTGCCTATAATTCTTGATTCAACGTTAAAAAAACGTGATTTGCTCCTATGATTATGTTCTGTGACATCCGTGGTCTGCAGCTACTAATCCGCAGCCCGCGAGCTCCAAATGCGGACAAAACGCCCTTATTAATCAAACTGCCCTATCAAACAATGAACAAACAAAACAACCAAAAAGGACTAAGATCTGGTCAGGCAACGTGGTACCATTTCAGTTTACATTTTAATTCGTGTAAATATATGTCAATATATCATCATTTTCCGTCCCTTCACCAAGTCAGCAAAAATCGGAAAACTAAGCAACATATTTCCTTTTTCGCTTTTTGTAGAAGACCTAATAGGAAGTGTTAGTACAGTAAAAATATCAAACACGAAAGCAAGCAAACACAATGAAGAACCTAAATGCATTTTTCGCTCTGTGTTTCTGTAGGTAGGAGCACAAAGTCTCTTCCCCGCCGGCTGCCCGGGCGGGGCCCGGCAGATAACCGACGGGCGCCCGCCAGGGGCATTTACAACCCGGGTTACTATGACAACTTCGGAGATGTCAAGGAAATGACGTACAAGAACGCAGAGGAACTAGCTTTAGGATAATCTGAAATCTCGAAGGAATCGGCATAAAATCTACCTAAAAGAGGTCAGAATATTAAAGAGAGGAGGAAAGGGGAGGGATGGAGTGAGTCCCTGAAGAACTAGGATGAAACTGAGTCAGTTTTCTCACGCCGAGGTCGTTATCCTCTAAACTTATAAAAGAACAGGTAGAAAGAGAACAGTTTACAACGTTTTACTTTAGGTTATACATGTATATGTGATGACGTAGAACAGGCTGGGTGGTAAAAATTTGTACCAAAAAATACGAGAAATATGGGTTTAACCAGTGAGACCACAGAAAAAGCGAAATGCGGACAAAATGGCACCTTCAGCTTGAAGTACTGCTTTTCTTTCTTCGTCCGTTTCAAGAGTGCGATTTTAGTTCGCAGAAGCTTTTAAGTAAACGTTATATAAGTAACGCTGGTGCGATAAGCAAGATTGTCTGCATACTAGTTTGCATGCTGGAATGATGTAGTCATGTGTTTTTTTTTTTCTTGTGAGTGATTTTAGAATAAAAATCGACGTAATGCATGTTCTGTTGTTTCACATAGAAGTTCTTGTGAAAGCTGATAGCGTTATGAGAAGTAGTGTAAATGTTTTACTGAAATTATTTCACTACCCGTGCACGTGCTTTCACTGTTAACATTATACTTTTTTGCTGTTAACATCTTATATAAATTCGTACCTTACAAACAGGTATCATGGCAAACTGTAATAATTAGAATCCTGACTGAAATGTTACAATACATTAGGACGTTGGAGTTTTTAATGTCATATATTTGAATAATATAGTAAACATCAAATTACAAGTTGCAATAATATTTCGCTTTGAAGATTGTTGACTTGTTTCATTGCATGGATCGCTACATTAAAGATTTGTTTAAAACAAACATCCCGACTCCAATGTTGTAAATGTCTGTGTCCACCTCTAATCATTCAATACAATCATGCATAAGCGATCACCCGTAGCCTACATAGCTCTGCCTTTTTACTGCAACAATCAGTCAATCTGAAAGAAAGGCTCTGAGGCTATTCGCTTACTTTTAGTACTTTGTACCCTTTTTTAAGGCAGCATGTACATGATCCATGATCCATGAAATTGCAACCTATCCAATATATATAACATTAAATAATACAGACACTGTCTTAATGATAGTAATTTTGATAGTTACCATAAAGAGGTTAAAAAAGTGGAATGTTTGAGTTATTATACAGAAGACTACTATACCTACCATAATTACCATAGGTTCAAATTTTGAAACTTTATTGACAAATACCACATCGCAGACCAGCAAGTCTGAATTGGCGAGTATTTTCACATTTGCTCGCATAAAACATTATGTGATTATATACAAATAGATATACAAAGTTTAGCAATGGTGCCATTTAAAAAGACTTTTCATTTACAACACAGAACACGACGTAAGGATAGCTGACGTTGCAAACATTGAAACATTCGAACGCGACAGGATTGTGTTGTTTGGTACAATGGAGTAGGGAAAACATGGAATTGTTAAGGAGATCAGTCACTTATTCAGCAGGGATACGAGGAACGGAATCGGAGAGTTTTTGAGTCTGTTGGTGCGGCAGAGTGGTGTGTTAAGTTTCTGTTTGTTTCTGGTATTGTGTAAATTTGTAACTTTTAGGCAAACCTGTTTTAAAGTGTGTAAACTATACAAACGTCGTGATTGCAATACGTATCTTCAAAATCGACCTAATGCGATCCTGATCTAACCATTATTAAAAAAAACCTAAGAACCGGCATTACGAATTTAGCATTTTCCCATCACGCTCGTTCTCATTCAAATGTACAAACTGCTTCGTCTAACTTCGTCATAAAAACGACAGTTTAGCACCTTATATGAGGCATATCTAAATGTCAGGAACGTCTTACTTCAAACGGTAACGGAAGTTACAGACTTTGGCCACAGGCATTATAAACCACCTTGTACAGCGTACAAGAACAGTGACGGGAGCGATCTGACTTGATCTGTCGGAGGGCCTCGTTAGCTGGATTCATCAGTTAACCGGTCATTTTCTGAACTACACTGTTAAGTTCTCGGCGGTTTTTTAAATTTTGCATGTCTCCTCAGCCGACAGCCGTTCTTAGGGCTTTCTAGGCCACCCATTGCTATAACTTCCAATGTCAAAGTCAAAACCCATAAGTAATGTTGTGGTGCATTTTTCGTGAAACATGATAGGTGTTGTGGGAAAATGAAGAAAGCATCGATGGTGCCCGTAATTTGGCTAATATCAAATTGCAAAGTCTGGCCACAGAAATGTGTACATTAAAATGATAATGATGAAGGCTTCTGACGTCCGTTAGAGTAACAATGACCTCAGGTAACCCCGCACACTGCGTCATGGTGTCCAGACCAAGGGGTCTGTGACGTCAGAGCACAGATTAAGGGTCCATTAGCGCTGCTCTGGAAACACGGATCACACGGTAACCTGACCCCGCGACATTTAAAGTTCCGTCATGTCGGCATTCATCACTTCCCGCCACCTTTACGGTGGGGTGTTTGTTTCCATGGTGACGTAATTAACCGGCACTGTGATTTAGAAGGAGACTTATATAACCACCAAACACGCTCAACCAGAACAAACACTCATTCAGACTTGCGAAACCAAAATCCAACTCTCAGAAAAGGCGCCTTCTGTACAGAATATCTCAGACTCAGTTGTGCAACAACACCGGCGGCGATTAGCAAATAATTGGACTATAATTATTGCTATCTTACTCTTGTCCTCAACTGTCACTTTGTATGTTTTAATTACAATGTGTAGATATGAATCATGTGTTTACCACAGGAAGAATAGCGTCTTATGGATCTAAATAAAACTCAAACTCAATCTTTTCTCTTTCCTTTTCACGTCACTTCATTCACCTTAAACTTGAAGTTGCCATGACAACCGCGCCTCTCCAGCTTATGACACACTTCAGGTTTAAGGCTGATGTCATAAGTAGTAACGCTTTGGCCGATTTGTCTGCATTGTTCACTCCGTCGGTTGTTTGTTAAAACATATGTGGGAGTAAGTCAAGTAAACCTGTATACTTTGGGTCAGATTCAGAATGTGCGCAATCCCCTCTTCTCAGTTCTAAAAGTCTGCATGATCTTCTTTTTTTTTGTTTCCTAGCCGGGAGTTTTATGTTGCTGATGCATTAGTAATGTTACTTTCGCAGGTACATGTGACGTTACCACCCTGCTGCCGGTCTACCGGACCTTGCACATTTCCCTCGACTCTTTCACAGCGGCTCGAATGCACCATAAAGTGGTATCATTAGCCTAAAAACCGGTATCTAAGCTGTGAATTTGCCTCCTCTAAGACTTGACAATTGTACATCTTCGGAACGTCGCTGTCAACAGACTCTTTCCTAGTAGGTCTAAAGTGTTACTATTAGCCTAAAGTCCGTGTTTAAGCTGTGAATTTGCCTCCTCTAAGACTTAACAATTGTACATCTTCGGAACGTCGCTGTCAACAGACTCTTTCCTAGTGGATCTAAAGTGTTACTGTTAGCCTAAAGTCCATGTTCAAGCTGTGAATTTGCCTCCACTAAGACTTAACACTTGTATATCTTCAGGACGCCCCTGTCACCAGAAATTACCGGAAGAATCCGCCTCCCCGACCGACCATCATGGTCACAGCGAGTGCTGAGTGTTTCTGCAAAAAATTACCCAGAAACCACAAATCACAACCATGGTAACCATTGAGAGCCACAGCGATGCCCCATAGGTGCGTTTTCTGCAGAAAATTGCCCACCAGGCATCCGGTGGTGTTCACGGTAATCACGTAGTGCACCCCCTGCTGGGGCACCTTAAGTGCCCTAAAACTACATCATAATGAGATATGATAATCGTATCCAACTAGTACTCCTAAAAGCGCGTGGCCATAAACGCTGCGAGTACAGTAGAACAGGCTGTGGCAGAAACAGGCTGCAGTGCGTAGCTTCAGCCTGAGATATACCCGGGCAACAGTAGAACCAGACGGCCGTTTAATAGTGTGTGGTAGACCCAGGCTGCAGTAGACCCGGACTGCAGTATAACAGTGTGTGATAGCCCCAGGCTGCTAGATCCGGACTGCAGTATAACAGTGTGCGGTAGACCCAGGCTGCAGTAGACCCAGGCTGCAGTAGACCCAGGCTGCAGTAGACCCAGGCTGCAGTAGACCCAGGTTGCAGTAGACCCAGGTTGCAGTAGACCCAGGTTGCAGTAGACCCGGGCTGCAGTAGACCCAGGTTGCAGTAGACCCAGGCTGCAGTAGACCCAGGTTGTTGAGTGGCTGGCGAGGGCAGTGCGGCGCGGGGATGGCGCGGGTTATGCTGCTGCCGTCAGCTTCAGTTCTCCTCCTTCTTCTGGTCGGGAATAGCACAGCGAAGGATCACGGGGAGAGGTGAGGAAATTCCTTCTTTTATTTGTTATCACCATAAAGCGATTCGTCGCTGAAACGCTGCAGTGATCGATGATGCAATGCTAACTCATCAAGTCCTGTAAGCCAAAAACCAGTTACTCATTGCCAAGCAATATGGATATGGTTTTGAAACAGTCAGACGTTTCTTTGGTACTTTAGTCTGTCGGAGTCTAAAACCGCCCCACCCATCAGCGACAAATGTTGCAATTGTTGCTTTAAGGGCTGGTGGTCCCCTGCAGACAGCATAGCCGCAGATATGCGGTAGGTAATAAGTAGCACATCGCCATACATACCTGTTGTTCACCTGCAGACATGAAAGGCAATCATGGCATGCAGCACGACAATGATTTAAAGTAAGGCCACGACCGATTTCATCATCAAGCTGTCATGAAAAATATAAACCATGAGCCTTGTTTCAAGTTATGTTTCCCCTCAATGATATCATGCCCTTACTTCGATACTGGTTATGCGTAGTAATGTGTTCGAATTGAAAAAGAATGTAAAACAAAAGCTGGTATTGCAACTGTGTGGTCGATCAAAGTTGATCAAGCAGTTCTTTTTCTGGATTCTGTTCGATGCTAACGAGTAACATGCGTGATGCTGAAACAGCAGCCTTGCAATCCATTAGGTAAGGTAGTGGTAATGAGCATGAAGATTTGGCTGCCAGGCAAGGAGGCTAATTTCCCCCTCCGCTTGACCAGCCACACTTCTGACTGGCCATTAGCAGCTGGCGAACTGACCACTCGTAGCTCCGGCCCGGACATTAGTGACTGCCGGACTGGCCACTCCAACGATCCCTGGCCACCCCTAGGGGCAAATTACTCAGACTGATTCTGTGTCAATGACCGTTAAACGTCACGACACCTTACAATAATGACTCAATAAAACAGTGCTTTGAAACAATTTCGATCCCTGGTCGCCCCTGGGGGCAAATCAGTCAGGCTAATTCTGTGTTAATGACAGTTAGACGTCACGATACCTTACAATAATGACTCAATAAAACAGTGATTTTAAACAATTTCGTTGAGAGAGGATTGCAATGGTCTAGATCTTACATCTAAATACAATAAAGCACTACTTTGAAACACATCGTAGCACTACAAGCTGATAAACTACGTTTCCTATCTGTTTCTTTCTGGTCCCCGTGGCAACTTGATAAGGAAAAGTTTGTTATATTTCGTTGCTTATGTTGAACGATTCTAGGGCGTGAAAAAATTCTAGATCTAAATTCTAGATCTGAAATCCATTGATCCAATCGAGAACGGGAATTATGGCAGTTTGTAGAGTCTACGGCAGTTTGTACTGTTTACGGGAATTGTCGCGCTCTTAATGTTACACGATTATAGAGCATGGGGGGATTGCAATAGTCTTCAATTCATTGCAATGGCGTCACTCATTCCAAGCGTTTGGTCCCTCATTGAGTTGCCTCGTCCTGTAGAAATGAGGCATTACGGCAGTTTTGGGAGTTGCCACAATCTCATTTCTGGACCAACAGGACAATCAACTGTGACATGAATGAAGTTCTTCAGTACAGCCAACATGCCAGCTCGCAGGAATGGCAGAGCACCGCCAGGAGTGGAAGAGATATAAGAACATTAAATTTTCTCTCTAATGCAGTGGAAGACGAAAGTCATTTGATATCTAGCTGTCCACTTTATGATGATATAAGAAACCAATTATTCAAAAACGTGACTAAAATATATATCAATACCTTCCCATTATCCCTGACCATGAAGAAACAATACTAATACTAGAAAGGCAACATTTGCGAGCAAATACAGCATGTTTATCCATACTCCTCGCCATGCCAAAAATGGACTGTCCCCAAATAACAATGGAGCATTCTAAAATACTTCCACTAAAAAAAAAAAATGGATCACCCCAGTCCAAAATTGAGTTTAAAAACAATCAGTCTCTACATACAGGAATGGAGTCTTCCAGTAGCACCTCAACACAATATGGACCAGTCCAAAACCATATCCACATAGACAAATACACTTCTGCTAACAAATGGACTTTTTCATCATCACTCCAGCTCAAAATTGAAATAAATAATTAAAGAATCCTCGCCTTGCAAGAATGGGATATTCCGTGTCATCTCCATGTAAACTAGACCAGTCGAAAAATATCCGCTCAAAATTACACTCTTGCGCATAATCAACCCAGTTCAAAATTGAATTAAAAAAGATTAACCCCACGGAAGAATGAAGTTTTTCATAGTATACAAAATGATATATATGAAGATTGGACAGGAGAAGAAGGAAATTACCAAAAACAAAATATTTCAGCGATAGTATGGGTGAAATATAAAAATGTGACACCCCTATGCTTGAATGCATGATTCAATAGTATACATTTTGGGTTGAAAATAACGAAACGAAAAAAATTGTTTATTTCAAATATCGTTTTGAAAGGCTGTACGCCAAACATTTGAGTGAGGGCCTGTGTACATGACCAAGGCAGACACATGCCAAATTTTGCATCTTTTTGATTTAATACATAGGAACTGGAGATGTGTATCTTTGTTCAAAAAAGAGTGAACAAAGCCATGTAAGCACATGTCCTACGCATTCCAATACCAAATTTGGTATGAATACTAGCACTGTGTAGTACACCTGCGCCAGAACTGCAAGATAACTTAATTAACTCAATTGGCCAATCAGGTGGTTGCAAGGCTCACAGGTGCACTTGGGGTCACTGACCTTTAGGTCATATGAGGAAAATACCCAATGTTCTCCCAAAAAAAACCTGCAAAATAGTATTTTGAAGTGATGTATGCCAAAAGTGCGAATGGGGTTCTTTGAATATTTGCAATAGCAAATTTCAGGTCATTTGGATGTATTCCAGAGCACAGGAGGCCAAAATGTACGTTTTGGTCAGAAAAACCTCAATAAAATCACTTTCAAGGTTGATATCGAAAAAATGAAAAAACGGCTGGGGGTATTTGCCTACACTACCTTTGTATCAAATTTCAGGTCATTTGGTAAAAAAATGACAGAGATTTTTCGATTTGAAGATTTGACAGGAGGAGAAGAAACTGAGTAAAAACAATTTGTTGCGCCATACTAGGTATGGCTAAACATAATTAAAATCAAGTAACCCACATATTATAGAAATAGTAGGTAAATTCGTCTTCCAATGCCTCAAAAGAAGAAGCCAAACCCAACATAACTAGATCGATGTATATACTAGAATGTAAAAGTAAGTAGTTGACTGTAGTAGAAACTCGCTCTTTATCTGTACCATAAGACCCATGCATGTATTATGTACTTGAAATTAGCCTTCTGGCATGTACATGCAATAAACATATCTGTTAATGTGGTACATGTTGAACGCTATACAATATGCTACCCCTGCTGGTGAAGGATCAAACAGCTTTTCAGGTTGATTCGTGCGTAGTCCAGTGGTTAGCGATCTTGCCTCTTGAACTAGAAGTCCCGGGTTCGATCCCGGCTGTGTCGCTCACCCGACATGCACGCTACCAGAAAGGGTCGCAGTCGTTAGGACGGGACGTTTAGCCGTGGTCCACTGTTCATTGTGCTTGTTGACAAGAGCAAGGGGAATTTCCCCGGTACAATGAACCTGTAAATACTGTACATAGCGTCTGTCTTCTCTGTCACGACCAGTGGAAGATTAGCTCATCTGTTCATTGAATTCATTTGAGCTAAACTGGTTCGAGATCACTTTACTTTCCTTTCGTTCTGCCCGAAGGATTGATCTCCCGTAATTGGACCGGTGGTTAGCTGAATGGTTCTTCAGGCGTGTCCCTCCTTAGGCCATGTCAATTAGATTATATGGATGACATCCACGACCGCGCATCAATTTTCGTCCTTTTCCAAATAAAAGTCTTAGATCCTACTGTAAATCGTACAAAGTAGCTGCAAAATTAGCAAATATATGCTGTAAATTGCAAAAAAAACATTTTGTACAACGGATACCAATATTGCTGAATGCCAAATTCAAAGTCAAAGAAGATAATAACTATATGAAAGAAAAAAAAAGAAGAATATATCATTTGGTATGCTCTGTGCCCTTAGTCATGTGTGTTCAAACTTTCTGACCTCGTAGATTTCATAATGAAGGTAACCTTTTTTAGCCAAACTTTTATTATTCGCACGCTTGCATCAGTTATGGAGTTCCCGGAGGATGTCATCCATATAATCAAATCAACATGCGTTGATTAAGGTTAGACATCTAGGTAGTAAGATACGCAAAAAACAGTTACTCAAGCAACTGGATAAGATTAGGAAACAGTCAAATCAACATGGCCTAACGTGGTCAGGGATACCAGCTCCTCCTCATGCCAGCTAACGCGCTTACCTTGTGTGCAGCTACACACGGCAGTTACCTTATCATGCAACCTGAACCCCTTCACGTCATAATGGCAGTGGGAATTTTGCATGTTTGCCCATTTGCCATTTTACTTTCTTGTCTTAAAAGTAGATACGTTTTGTTAATTTTTGTCAAGTTTTGAACGAACGTCTGTGCACTGTGTGGCAAAGGCAAAAAAGGCTACATAAAGTCTGTTGCCGACATGAACCATATTGAGACTAATGCTGCTGTTGTAAGAATCTCTCTTCCTCCCACGGTGGGTCTGTGAGATACGGGTTTCCGTTCAGCCCTGAGGCACCTGGGCTCCGCGTGCAGCCGTATCAGACAATAGCCGGTACACTCAGCCATCTTTTAACGCTGTCACGGGAACGAGTGGGGCAAAGGCCATCTATAGAACACCACCATGGGAACGAGAGGGGTTAAAGGCCAGGGACCTGGGAACTTAATGGGCGTCTATGGACAAACCTGTGTGTTCGTCTTCACAATTTACTGTTACGGGAGCACTGATAGCAGACTGCTTGAGTCTAAGGTATTTTTTTTTCAACCTTTATTTAACCTTGAAAGCATGTACAACATACACGTGAGAACCGTCATCCCGGGACTGGCATGACGGCTGGCAGATTTTTCTTACTTCATCATGAATAAGGCTACACTGAGGAGTCTCGGTGTTAGTGCCGTGCAGTTAGTCCCCTGATTCCCTCATCTGCTAACTCTTGTGCTGGAAATGGCGTCCATTGGCAGATTTACGAACGCTTCGACTATATTATCGGCCCCAGTGGATAGTTTATTGTGAATCTAGGATTTATGATACGTTATGAGGAGGAAAGCTATCAAGTGTGCATTTTTAATGTTCTAGTAGATATGCCTTGTTTTTTATCAGAATAAGTATAGAATTCTGCAGACTTATAATTCAAGGAAGATTAAACGAGTCTTGTTCAATCTCTAGGACAATGTTCATTACTGAAGTTAACCAACCCAGTTTCATTTCGAGATGCATCGTTTGAGAGCAACTGTATTTCATGGCCGGTTCATATCAACAGCACAGTCGTATCGTCTTCTAAGATATGCAGCAAAAGAGCACTCTACTAACTCTTCACTGTAAACATGTGTAGCCTCTTTTAAAACTTTCTGCCTTTCTTGCAAACTATGGCCGGAATACGGTAAATGTCCTTCATATCATCGTCTGTACCAACTGTTACTTATTTTCTCCTCAGACGTAGCCAGCCGGGCTACCCTGGTGGACATGACGTCATGAGCGGAGGCCAGTCCGCAGGGATGAAGCCCGGACGTGACGTCATAGGCGGAGTCCTGTCCGCAGGGATGGAGCCCGGACGTGACGTCATAGGCGGAGGCCTGCTAGCGATGATGGAGCCCGGTCCGCACCGGCCCCGCGGCCGAACCCCGGGGTACAACGGACGTCAGCAGCGGGCACGCGCGTGGGCTGCTGGGGCTGCTGGACCCCGGGAGGACCAATGGGCGCCGCGCGTGAAGGTGGAGCCGGAGGCTGATCATTGGCTAACCGGCAGACCATGGGGCAATGACCGGAAGGGCAAACCCCCGAGTAGTTACGGCCGAAAGGTCAATCCGCTAAGTGACGCCTACGGAGAGATCGTTCCGTTCGATAGTGCCGGTAACGTCCGTCAACGACGTCATGACGGCCAGGAGGTGAGTTCCCGAGCCGGCCATGGTGGGCCGGCCAACCCTCCGGGCAACAGTCCACAAGACGCCAAAGCTGCAAGGCTGGTCAACCCTCGATCCACAAGTCCGCAAGAGGACGAACCTGGGATGTCCAACCCTCGGGCCATCAGTCCGCCAGAGGACAAACCTGGGATGTCCAACCCTCGGGCCATCAGTCCGCCAGGGGGCGAAGTTGGGATGTCCAGCCCTCGGGCCATCAGTCCGCCAGGGGGCGAACCTGGGCTGTCCAACCCTCGGGCCATCAGTCCGCCAGGGGGCGAACCTGGGATGTCCAACCCTCGGGCCATCAATCAGCCAGGGGGCAAACCTGGGATGTCCAACCCTCGGGCCATCAGTCCGCCAGGGGGCGAAGTTGGGATGTCCAACCCTCGAGCCATCAGTCCGCCAGGGGGCGAACCTGGGATGTCCAACCCTCGGGCCATCAATCAGCCAGGGGGCAAACCTGGGATGTCCAACCCTCGGGCCATCAGTCCGCCAGGGGGCGAAGTTGGGATGTCCAACCCTCGAGCCATCAGTCCGCCAGGGAGCGAACCTGGGATGTCCAACCCTCGGGCCATCAGTCCGCCAGGGGGCGAACCTGGGATGTCCAACCCTCGGGCCATCAGTCCGCCAGGGAGCGAACCTGGGATGTCCAACCCTCGGGCCATCAGTCCGCCAGGGGGCGAACCTGGGATGTCCAACCCTCGGGCCATCAGTCCGCCAGGGGGCGAACCTGGGCTGTCCAACCCTCGGGCCATCAGTCCGCCAAGGGGCGAGGTTGGACCGATCCATCCTCGTACCAAGAGGCAGTCTGCGGAGTACAAACTGATGAGCGAAATCAGAAAACACTTGATGGCCAGGGAGAGGAAAATACGACTCCATCACCTGCTGCGAGAGTTGTCCCGGCGTTACGGGATCATATATTAGAAATCCAACCAATTCTCTCGCCGGGAAAGTGCGGAAAAGAATAATCAACTTTAAAAAAAAAGGAGTGACAATGTCAGCAACTGAAGGAACAAGGACATCTATCAGCTATTGCTGCCTGGGATGTCTTGTATTGCATGTTGCCATTCAATGAAATAGATAAGTACATCTGCTGTCCAGTTCAGTCAGCTCCCGCCATAACTGTGCCCGACAGAACACACGGCAACTACTGGAAAATTCAACATAGATTCTGTAAAGTAATGTTGTTGTCTGGTGACCGATACAGCAGGCCGTATCTGACAACGAAGCTTTATTGTATTCAGGAGTCGCAAACAATTAAAATAACAGCAACGACAGTTGCCCTTGTTCGATGCCTTTTTAGCCTCTCCTGTCGCTTAATACAGAATGTATTTAACACAGAAAGGACATCTGGCGGTCGACTTACGAAATGCATTATTGAGAACTTATACAACAGAACATCATTGATATCGAGTGATTATCGACTAAAAGTTCCCGTTGGGTTGTGCATGTCTGCACCATAGACTAAAGTGACGATCATGTCTGTTCTTATTAACGCCTGTTTAACGTTAACATCCTGCTGGATAAAAAAGGAGCTCTCCAATCGGATTCATGACGTCACTTCGACGTAAGCAAAACGTCAGTATGACGTCGATCCATGTGGCTAACGCGGTTAATTTGTTGATATATTAACGTTGGCTGTAGCCTAATGCAGTTGTGCCGAGAGCTCGGGAGGTTATTTGGAGCATGTTGAGGGCATTATCACGTTGTGCTTGGCCGTTGATACAGTTAGAAGGGGCGGTTTTATCCCTGCCGTGCCGGGAAGAAGCAGGGCAGGGAAATTGGCTTCCGTGCGCGGCCGAGAGACGTTATCGGCGGTATAACAGGATCTAACACATTTCCGCAGGACCTGCGGCAGATAAACACCCGATTTCTCAAATATTGGATCTTTTCGTGAGTAGTAGGGTAAACAGGGAAACAGTTCTACAGCTCGCATCTAGTGCCATTTGTGAAACTGTTAAATATGCCTCTTAGCGAGAGAATATCATAACTCTTTCACTCGAATCATTTTCTAGAGCCAAACAGCGAAACACTTAACAGTTCTGGTGCCATCCATGGAAATCAACTTAATGCTGTCTGTGAATAGGTTAATAGCCCGGGTTCCATCCTGTAACCGCTGGCTCAATCTTCTCGCTTGCTAATTAACCACGCGAAAAGATTTAGCCAGTCGTTACTATGGAGTCTCGCACCCAGGTCTGTCTGTTTCCTAGAACACTCTTTCATTCTAAGTACGTACTTTCTAGAGGTAAACAGGATAATACTTAACAGTTCTAGTGCCATGTGGACAACTGTTACTCATAGTTGTTATCTAGAAAGTATCCCGACTCTTCCACTCTAATCAGCTCTAGAAGAATTTTTTTACAGGAAGAAGCCTGGACAAAGCAGTGTTTGAGTAACTCGTGGTGATGTCATGATGACATGGGCGCCACTACGGGAAATACGACACGTTTGTCAGGCAGTACACGTGGGCGGAAGCTTGAGTTTCTCAGGCACAGAGAACCCGAGTTCGCTTAGCCCCGAATACATATTTACGCCCTTCCCCCGACCTTTTCCCCGACCACAGGCCATCAAAGGTTGGCGGTAGGTTGGAGGAAGTCTTACCAGTTTTATGCAATTGCTGATTAACCCGCAGCCACCAGCCAACTCTTCCCGGACCTTCCGACAACAGACAGATGTTTTTAACATCTCCAAAACACTCGGCTGGCGCAGTAGACGGCCTGTAGCCAACCGTAGCCAACCACAGCCGGCGTTGCTTCCAACCGACTCCAGACCAGAGGTAGTTGGGGGATGGTTGGGAGGCCCAGGTCGGCTATGTGCGACGGGGGCTTCACTCTGTCAGCAGAGCAGCTGAGTTCGTTACGCTGCCACCGGCACGTAGCAATCCGGTCTGCTGACTGCAGACGCACAAAAATCAAGCGCAGCGCCCTGTCAGAGGATTGGCGTATTTCCCGCGTTCAATTTACGCGAACCGACATGCTGTAATTTCAGGCGTCTTCCGAATCGGAACTGGGTTCCAGTGACAGGAGACAGATGTAGAAGCGACGTCTGAGTCTGGCTGATGTGGTACAGTGTAATCAGTCTCACATCTGGGCACAGTCACGCGGTCTCATGAGATGGGACAACCATTTGACTTACAAGTCATTAAGTTCTTAAGAGAATTTCTGTTTTTATGCAGTCAGTACGTCAAACGCATTCAAGTTAAATCCCCGCCGACTCCACGTGGGCAGACCGAATAGCCCAAATTGAACCCAGTATGATAAACAAATGACCAATGGAGTCAGACAGCAGAGAATGGATTGTTCCCACTGCCTCCATGCCGCCTGGCTCCTCTAACTCTTTGTTCACCGCGTCTGGTACGGACACTGATGCTACTTGGAGTAAAAACTATGCTGTAACATCTACTAAATATGATCCCACCAGGGCACAAAATAATGCCACCCTGAAAAGATACGACCAAACAGATCTCCAACCCAACGTCCCACAGAGTAAAGCCCCGGTCACACTAAACTCACGTCGTACCTACGATGCACGTACGATGCATTTCCCGTACAACGCAGGTAAATCGCAGGTAAATCGCAGGTAAATCGTAGGTAAAATCAGCTATCGCAGAGCGTCGGGCAATGTTCAAAATTTCATCCAACGTCGTACGATTTTTATAGCCTCATATTAAGGCTTTATTGCGGCCTTTTTATCTAATGATGAGGTGACGAATTCATAAATTTCGACCATGTTCTGATGTTTTCAGTTACCCTGATATATTGCCGATGCTGATGCAAATTGTAACCATCATAAGACAATAGCAACCAGAAAACAGTGCGCCCGTAGAATAGCCTGCTTCCAAGTTTAGATTTTCTACGTGTCAGGTCCAGAACCAGGCGCATATAATTGCTTTATGTCTGTATACACACGTGGGTTTATAATTAGATCATACCTCAGTCCTATCCTGTCTCTTTTTTCAGTTTCAGTCTTTGTTTGACGTTTCATGCCTATTATGTGCTTTCTTTTTGATGGACAATACAACTGGCCTGTCATACTCTTTCTCTGGGCCATCCGCAAACTGTTCTCTTGGCAAACTAAAAGTAGAGACAGGATGGGACTGAGGTCTGATATAATTATGAACCCACGTGTGTATAGCCATGAAACAATCGTATGCATCACCTGCGCGCGATACTCGATCTGACACGTGGAAAATAATAGCCTTGAAAGCCGGCTCTTCGGCGGGCACGCTGTACAGCGGTTGCCAATGCGCTCTGGTGGCTGCACTTTTCAACAACATCGGCAATATCAGGGAAAACTGAAACCATCAGAAAACGATCGAAATGTATACATTTTTCACCTCATTGGTATAAAAAGAAGGCCGTAGTGAAGTCTGTATTGGGGGCAATAAAAATCGTACGGCGACGGAGGGAAAATTTTGAACATGTTCAAAATCATCTTTAGCTGTATTTTTCGACGTAGGACGCTCGGCGATGGCTACTTTTACGTGCGATTTACCTGCGATTTACCTGCGATTGACCTAGGTACGCTAAAAAAAACCATCGTACGATGTACCTACGTTATATGTGACCACCACTTTGTATGTGTTAACTATTGCACCCGGTTTTTCCCAAACGTACGACGTACGGCGCTGTCATGACGGAAGAAACCCCATCGTAGGTACGACGTGAGTTTAGTGTGACCATAGCTTAATGCACCTCTGTACGTCTAAACTGTTCACACTAGCCCTGACTAGGGGGGTGATGTACTAAAGATCCCTCCCCGTATTCTTGATGTTAATGGAGATTAAATATTAAGGTTTGCATCGCCACTTTCTCAACAAGTGAAAGAGCCCTACCCCTAAATGGGTCATCAGATCAGCGCCATTTTCGGAAGTAGTTTTTGTTTACTACTGTGTCCTACGTGGCAACCCCAGCGCATCGTTGTTTACTACTGTGGCCAACGTGGCAATCCCAGCTTATTGTTGTTTACTACTGTGGCCTACGTGGCAATCCCAGCGTATTGTTGTTTACCTCTGTGGCCTACGTGGCAATCCCAGCGTATTGTTGTTTACTACTGTGGCCTACGTGGCAATCCCAGCGTATTGTTGTTTACTACTGTGGCCTACGTGGCAATCCCAGCATATTGTTGTTTACTACTACGGCCTACGTGGCAATCCCAGCGTATTATTGTTTACTACTACGGCCTACGTGGCAATCCCTGCGTATTGTTGTTTATTACTGTGGCCAACGTGGCAATCCCAGCGTAGTGGTGCGGCTCGACCAGTAGAAGCCTCGTGCGGACAGAAGCTAACCGTTACTCAGCATCTCAATCCATTTAGTGCCCTGAAATCCAGACCACGTGTATCGGCCCGCCACGGCACGCGCGCCCGAGCTTTCCCAGGCCTACCCTCCCGCTGTCCCCGACGATCCACTCCACTCCACACTCCGCTATCCCCCCATCTCCCGCAGATCTCCGGCAGCCCAGGGTATCCATCTAGCAGCTTTGAACAATCGCCTCACGGATGTGCTCTGGACCACGTAGCTTTAGGCCGATGTTATTCGCTAATTCCAATCATCTGGAGCAGCTCATTGTCACAGCACTGACGGACGTGTCGGGAACAATCAAGAGTTCAGAGACCTCATACCTCGGCCAGATATTTATTGTAATTCTTGATTTGTTAACTGTAACTTAATTTTAGCTAATCTAATGGTCACTAGTCAACCGGTAAAATTTCATCATTGCTTTTATCACTTGATTATTAATTTTTGAGACTGTGATGTTTGTTCCCACCGTTAGAATTAAGTGCAGTGACCTACTCCATTTTCCCCCAACCGCTATATTTTCCTGAGTATTTGAAAATTTCTCGTTTTATCATGTCTCACAGATTATGCAAATAAGGCTAATATAATCGATTTCAAATGGTGGTTTTCTCTACCAAAAATATATGTCATTTTGTATGTGTGAAAATATTCATTCTAGCAGAATTCCACTTCTACATTTAGTGGTGTATACATTCTACTAACTATCATATTCTTTGTTGAAAACCTTTCACATACAAAACCAGTATGAACTTCAATAAATCACCACTATGGTATAATGGTATTTTCAAATTAGGTAATTAAACAATGTTACCCCCCCCCCCCCAACGGGCAGTTCTGTTTGCCATTATCCACGTCCTCCCTTTATATTACGGTGTCATGCCTCCAAACATCAGTTAAAGTGACTGTCTAGATGCGTTGCTGCGGCTGTGCTGTAGTAATGCCGAACGAGGTCGACCCCGCCTTATGCTAGGGTCACATTTCCGATCCGGGGCCCGGCCGGGCAGTTTGCGGGAACGAAAACTAGGATATAAAAGACAACTAAGCATACGAACATAAAAGATGTAAATCATGAACTTAATTTGTGCAGATTTCTTGACATAAACTTTCCTTTTCCATTCCCGCACACAGCCCGGCTGGGCCCCGGTTTGGAAATGTGACCTTAGCATTAGTGAGCCAAATAAATCCAGTAGCTGGGCAAAGCCGAAATCGCACCAGACCCTTCAAGTCACTCAGACCCCGAGTTGCCGGATTATAACGCATTCCAATCTAGTGCTGGGGAACGATCTACTCAAGAGAAACCCTCGCCATGAACGCTTGTCCTGACGTGACCTCAGAATGTTGGTAAGTTCATGTCCCCTACAGGGGGAATTGAGCGCCTTTATTGACAAGACCATGGCACGTTCAAAAGATATAAAAAGCGGAAGCTCCGCTGAGCCGCCAAGATCACACACCAGGGAGCTAAAAATCGACTTTTATATACGTCTTACCAACACATACCCACATATTGAATATCATCAGAATCCATCTTGAGATTCTTGAGTTATGCTGACTACAAAAATCCGGAAACACAAACACATACACAGTACAGGCACACAGGCAGACAGACCCCAAACAATATCTCCATTTCTTTTTATTTAGATACTAAATCTATTGTCGGTTTCCTTCAAAAGCTACTGGAAGGGACACATATTATGTTTGAACCACAGGTAAGCTTGTACAGCCCTTAAAAACAGTCAATGTTGTTCTGAAGACTTGCCCGTACTGTTAGACAAAGATACAATGTACATGCTGAAACAAAAAATAAATAAATAAGACAAAGATCTTCCCCTCTTTCTGAGGTTTCAAAATGAAACGTATTTGCCGGCTAAACGGCCATCGCGAGTTCCCTCCCCTGCTCACGTTTCAGAGAGGCTTTCCACCATTCCCCTCGGCGCGTTAACTTAGTCGGGTCAGGTTCTGCCGAGGACTAATGGCGGTCAACCTGCCCTGCTGTGCGAACACACTCGCCATGGTACTGATCAATTACGGGGCATTGCAAAATCAATAGTGGCCTGATTATAAGGATAGCCGCGGAGGACGGGGAGGGCCGGAAAAGGTTCCTTAATTGGAGTAATTGCCGACAAATTGCAACACGCGGAGCCGCAGGAGCACCCGGCATGTGGACGGGTTCATCGGAAGGGGAGGACACGTACGACCTGCAAAACTTACATCAATGTCCGATTAATGGCTCTATTCTACTGACTTATGTGTGACTCGTATCTAATTACCTATACTGGGATAATGTTGTATGTATCGATCTATGTTGATGTGTGTGTTGCTATGGTTGCGAAAAGCATTGTCTTAAGTCAAACTAGAGTTAAGTATTTGTGCTACATATACTTCAGGTTTGATATGTTAGTTTAGCGATTACGGGGTCTTTTTATGAATATGAATTGGTACTGAATTTTTCTTTTTATTTGAGTTGAATGTGTGATAGTTGTGTTTGTTTGTTTGTTTGTTTGAACCTTTGTTTATTTAGTTTGTGCCGACTTGTTTAAAATAGAGAGAACGCTAGCGACCCAAAAAAACACCCTCTCCCAATGAAATGGTATGGCTACCCAGCGACGTCACAAGATCAAGATAGCGGCCACCACACATGCCAACGGATCCAACAAAGGTTTTGCTACGCAAACCTATAATTGCGGGAAGGGCCGGAAAAGGTTACTTAATTAAAGTAATTGTCGATAAATCACAGCATGCGGAGAGACGTGAGTACCCGGCACTTTGTCAATTTGTCGCCCACTACTATGCCTAAAGGGGGGGGGGGGGGGGGGGGTTCTTTGGGCAGCGCTTCTGTTACTTACCACATCTGGTTCTGATTACTTGGAATTGGAATCGGAAGGCCCGAGTTCGTGCCCGGGTAGGACATTTCTTGACAAGAGGCGCATAGAGTCATACCAATGACTTAACAAAAATGGTACATACTTATGAAACAGTATGGAAGTTAAACACACTTCACTGCCAGTGGACTAGCCCTCTGCTGCAGCGCTTGCACCACAGTGTGGCCCAGGGCTATGGTGTGGGAGGGTTTTAACTGACTATGCCTAAGAATTTGGCCTGGCTATATTGAGAAAGTGGCAGATTCCTAAAAAGATGTTGGCGTCATTTCAAATTTAAGTTTTTATTTTTTATCAGAGACGATGAGAAAATAGTTTTTCAGCAGTGACTGATAACTTTAGCATTGACTCAAACCAGTTAAGGTGACCTTGACCAGATAACAACTTTTTTTCTAAGTCTTGATTGGCTAGTTTAACTTAAGTATTAAAGTTCGTGTGCATATTGAAAAATATTTGAATCTTCGGCAAAAAGATAATTGAGGAGTAATTGGCCTACAACCTTGCCTTAACTTGCTATTCCATTGAACCACCTGAAATTGTATTTACTTCATTAACATAATAATCTATTCAGAGGTTTAGTATAAAAATCTAGTTCTACCAGATCTGACCTTAGTCACTGACGAAAGATGAAACGTCTGACTGTTTCAAAAAATTTATCCAGTTGCTTGGCTAACTATTTTTGGCGGATAATTGAGGAGCTATGTCCAAGGACATTGCAATTGATATATACATAAGAACTAGTTTGGACATCATGACTATGTATCTCTGTTATATTTTATCTGACCCTTACCACTTTCCTCATGACCTCAATGAAAACCGGCCTGCGTGCCGAGTTGAGCTTCTCATGAATAAACAAAGGTCTAAACAAACACATTTCCGCAGAATCGAGCATATGCTAATGATCCCCAAATCTGACTTGCCTATCAAAAATTTGCCTTGTGGACAAATATAGCCCATCGTATGCAAAGCCACATAGGCACGAGTGACATTCGGGGATCTGCAGCCCTTTACGATCAATTATGTGGACTTAGTGCGAGAGTACGTGTACGTGTATCACTAAGTAGCTGGTTTTAAACTAGGCCCTTAAGACCACTTCTTCTAATTTACTCATTTTAGTTCTTTTAAGACATTAGGAAAACGGTTCCGCAGTCTACTGCAAGGAAACATGTCTTCTATCCCCATCTGTACACATCAAAGCTTACGCGGATCCTGTACTATAAACCCGTGCGTCAGTTCTGTATTTTTTTCTATAATATTTTGATGAATAACAAATCCGACAAGTCTGCACAATGTACTTAGGGATAAACCCCACGCCGAGGGACGTCAGCCAAAGGACGTCAGGTGGTTTATAGCCGTAGAATCAATGATGCGGACTGGATGAAGACCTGGCCGGAAAGATTACCTGGCTGTCTAATGTCGAGTATCAAAAGGACCTAATAGACTTATAGCCATGCAGTAGGTACTGATCGGTCTGCAGCTGGGTAAAGGTGATGTAAGGGGACATGGCGGCAGTCTGGGGCGGGGTCACCGCGACACAATCTGCTCTGTAATAATCAAGTACTCACTACTCTGAACATGGATGAAGACCAGGACACGTAGATTACCTAACTGTCTAACTGTCGAGTAACTAAGGACCTAATAGACTTATAGCCATGCAGTAGGTACTGATCGGTCTGCAGATGTGAGAAGTAATGTCAGAGGACACGGCAGTCTGGGTGGGGTCACCACGACTCAATCTGCTATGTAATAATCAAGAATCTACTACTCTAAAGAAACAAAATCAACTTTACCAAAGACGTCAACAGTCTAATAAATAAGGACCGTTACAATCATCGTGTGGTAATTAGCAGAGCATGGGAGGGAGAGGCTGCCCGTTAAGAGTAAGGTGCAGAAAGTTGAGACTAGACGCTGACAGTAACGATGTCATACGAGAGTACGGAAGATGTCATACACGAGACGGCAGTCTGGACCTCCCCACGCCTGACGTTCTCCTACGCACAACCATCTCCGCATTACGGGACGGATGCTGTCACAATATGCACATAAGGTCCCAAGTCACCTAGTCCTTAATAAAAGCTGTACTGGAGGGATACTCTCACGGTGCAAAAAGGTTACGTAAGACCTTTACGGGAGGGAGGCAAAAAAGGCCCACGTCAACCGGTACGGGAGGAATACTCTTACAATATAAAAATAATATCCTACGTGACAAAGTCCTTAAGAATTGGACGGGAGGAATACTCTCACAGTATGCAAATAAGGTCCCACGTCACCCGGCCTTAGAACTGTACGTGATGAGTACTCTCTCAATATGCAAATAAGATCCTACGTCACCCAGTCCTCAAGAATTGGACGGGAGAGAGACTCTCATGATATGCGTATAAGGTCCCACGTCACCCTGATACAAGAACTATACGGGACGGATACTCTCACACTATGCAATTAAGGTCCCATGTCACCCGGCCTTAGAACTGTACGTGATGAGCACTCTCTCAATATGCAAATAAGATCCTACGTCACCCAATCTTGAAAGGTACGGAAGGGATACTCTCAGAATATGCAAATTAGTTCCCACGTCACCCAGTCCTTAAGGATACTCTCACAATATGCAAATAAGTTCCCACGTCACCCAGTCCTTAAGGATACTCTCACAATATGCAAATAAGGTCCCACGTCAGACGGTCCTTAAGAACTGTTCCGCCTCCTTTGATGACGTACACATGATCTGGTATAAAAACACCTTCAGCCGGCCGGTCCTGATTCTTCCCGAAGACGCACGACACGGACCGGGAACTCGCAAGGAGACTGAGACCGAAAATCAGAGCAGAAGAGACCCGAGCCGTTTGCAGCCGAGCCGCAGAGACTACACCCCACACCTGATGCCACGGTGAGTTTTATCACGCCAACTTTCCGTTTCTCTGCGGCACTAAAACTTGTCCGGATGGAGACTCCGGCAAATGGTTTTCACGGCGTTAAATATCCTCAGTACCGGTCTAGCTAAATGCTGTTTAGAGAACAGTGAGTTTGTAATCGCTGCCGTGACATTCCTGATAACCCACGCTTTTCTAAAGTAAATAATCTCAATTACTTTTTTTTAGGAAAATCCATCTTTTTTTTGCCTATTCCAACCAAGTTCTTTTGAGTGAATCTATTTTCACGTGTTTCACACAATATTCATCTCTGACGAGGGTCTGTCAAAAGAAGACATGTCCTTCTAGTTCCTCCCCTCCGAGCTAGCCGCGACGATAACATCGACAATAAACAAGATTAGGGAAACGATCTTTGCTTCATGTTAATGACATTACATTCCGATAACGTAATCAGAAATCACCGACCTGCGTGGCTCTTTTACCGGTTCGTCCGATGGGCTCACGGGCGAGTAGCAACAGCCGAGAGAACATTACCTGGAAATTTCCCCCGAGATTTCAATCTACTAAATGAGTTAGACTTCTGGGGAAATGTTATTAGGAATCATAATTTACGGAGCAACAGTCGAACAAGTGGACTTTGTGGCGGTAAGTCAGTAAACCGGCTGTGTGGTTTTCGTTAAAGCCCCTGTCACACTTGTGCGTATATACAAGTCCGCATGAGTTGCGTATTAACATGTTTTTGGTTTAGGTCAAGTTTGCAGCCGAAGAATTACTTTCTTAGTTTTGATACCTAAGACTACTCAACGGCGGGTCGAAGTAAAAAGTAACTTCCTCCCCGCAAAATTTACTCAAACCAAAAAAAACGATACTGTGGAACTCACGCGCACAAGTGTGACAGGGCCCTAACGTCACATTTGACAGCCTCGCTGCAACCCGCTCCTGCAGCTGGTGGAAGATGCTGCATTCTGGCCGATGACTTCCACAAGGCATTCATATCGGACAAGGATCAGTGTCAATACGCAGAATTCATGATATTCTTTGACATCTGAAATGAAATGAAATGAAAGCTGGCCTTGTGTTTTGGACCAGCCTGTTTCCTCCTGCTGAAAGCTTCCAAGCCTACCCGTGTAAACAGGAATAGAGTGGAGGAAGCTGAAAGCTGAAGTTGTGCCACTGCTCAGATTGCCGTGTTAGTCTATATCAATCATCGCAGTCAATATTAGTCGTTAAATTTCCCTACAAATATCATTAATCGTCCCTGCTGCTTCAGCCGCGGCCCTCACGTTATTGACATTACGTGTCGCCGCGCTACCCGTGATGCTTGTGTGCTGCTGCTTAATCTCGTTCCAGCTCAGTTTGCACAAACATTTCCGTCAGCAACTACTACATTTGTATTGGGTATATTTTAACTTGCTTTTAACAAAATGCAATGAATCATTTTACCCAATGAATGTTTTGTGTGCGTGGAAAACCAACATGAAACGGCAAGGGCTGATAAGACTTCTTTTTGTTTTTTACCAAATGCCTTTTTTCTAATCTTTACCGTAGAATTCACCATCTGTATCTTGCCGCCAACTTACTGTTGGTTGCCATGGTAATCCTGACGAAGGTGACTTCATCAGCAACTCTCCCCACAGACGACAGGAAGCCGCTAACACGGTAAGCATCGAATCTGCACAACCAGAGATTCAGATTCAGCGGACAAGCGGATCTGTTCAATACAGCCAGAAACAAAAGATTCAAGAAAAGCCAAGCAAGCTGCTTAATCTTTGGAATCGATGTCTTGTAGTAATTCAAGAAGACACT
Organism: Branchiostoma lanceolatum; assembly: GCF_035083965.1. Classification (NCBI taxonomy): domain Eukaryota; kingdom Metazoa; phylum Chordata; class Leptocardii; order Amphioxiformes; family Branchiostomatidae; genus Branchiostoma; species Branchiostoma lanceolatum. The sequence continues at coordinate 647,750 of NC_089724.1, read as the reverse complement.
ACGGTATAATTCTATATCATTATTGTTATTATCATTACGTGATACTCGCATACACTAATGTTTCCAGATCTGTCTATAATCAATAATGTATTTTATAACATCTGCATGGCGCTGACTACTTGCGTAATGACTTAACACTGTCAGCTTCACGCTAGGTACATTTGTAACCAGATGAATTCTACTTGAATAAGAAAGCATAGAGAACCTATATTGTATTCTCCAAGCAGAGGTTTCGGTCGAGTAGGGTAGGAATATCCGGGATTTTTTACGTCTGTCTGTTTGTCTGTCTGTCTGAAGGGAGACAGACATAAAAAAATCCCGGACACTCCTACCCTACTCGACCGAAACCTCTGCTTGGAGAATACAACATGATAAAATAAAAGTGTCTCTCGTAAACATATTGCCCTTCGGTACGCGGAACTCTCCCGTTACTTTCTGGCGGAAACCAAACAACGCTTGACGCAATTACCTGTTCTTTAGCCCTGCTGATGGAGAATGTCCACAGTCGGATATGGGCCCGGAGTGGTCCGCTAACATCGCCATCACGCGCGCTATTTAGGCCCTACAGTGTCGCCCTGCAAGCGGGCTCGTACGCGACGCGTTTCCGGCATTGTGGGTTTATAAATGATGCTATTTAAACAAACAAAAAAAGTATCAAAATATTTTCCAGATCACTCAGCGGTCTTTTAGCGCCCGTTCAATGATCTGTCAATGATCTTTGAATCACCTCTATGACCAGGGACTTTTAGTCTCTCATCAGCAGCCTTTATGTCAGTCAAATCCATCGCATTGATTGTCTTAGCTTCTTATTGGTTTTATTGCATATACACACAAACACACACACACACACACACACACACACACACACACACACACACATACATACGTATCTACATTCATACATTCATATATTTTTGACATGTTAATCTTTTCTAGATTTATCAAATACGACTTTTGTTTGTGTACCGTTTTAGATAGCAACATCCTGAATTCAGTGAACGCTCCCCTGTGCGGCAATTAGGTCTTTATTACAGGAAGTTGGAGCCCGAAAATCCCCGGGGCAACAGGGCCATTGGAGCTTCTCTTATGTTCCAGTCAATAAAGCAATCTAAAAAGTAGGTTAATACAACAAAACGCATATCATGCCACGAAGATATTGACGCAATGGCTGTCAAAACAGGATGGGCGTCTATATTATAATTTGTTTCCAGGAAGAACGAATGCAAACCACTTCATCTAAAGATAAAACGGTGAAAATGTTGGCACAAAAATTAAAGGCAGCATCCCCTGATGCTTCAGTGACCATCTCTACTGGCGTCGGGCAGTCCGGAGTCGTTTTGGAAGTTATGACGAACAATACATGTATACGTACAGGCCCTGGCCTCCCGATGTAGATACCATTATAGACGTAATCTATCATTTCAATCATTTTAACACGATAGTTTTAATATGTACATGTATTTACAATATTGTTATAGCTCGTCATGCTGTCCATTGTCACGTCTTGTCTTTGTCAGCGGGGCTAGCCCCTTGTGCTAGACTCAGGCTAGTTGGGCAGCCCTGGCTGTGTGTACTTAAAAGAAACGTCTTCTGGATTTGGCCCGTCCATTAAGATCGCCGTGAGTCTACAATGTAAATCCTTGCATAAATGTCACAAATAAATTAAGGCAAGCAGATATTTACACCCGACTTTATCACTACCGCAGATCCGCTTTTAGAAGCACCGATAGGTGAATGCTGATACCCCGTTTACTACCGAAAAAAGTGTGATCTACATCAAATAGCTAAACAGGATCACACCATCTGCCATGTAAGTACTGGAACGAGACTTATCACAGACCTGCCTGGATTTAGGACTTACAGCACAGGATTTTTGGATTCGGTCAGACCATTAATAAGTACAACTTACATCTACATTTAAAATCGTCGTATACCAGTTACCAAGGAAATCAGACCTTTTAGTTCAAAACGAGCGTTCCAAATAAGGTTTTCGAATTCGCTTAGAAGTCATCTGCGTTTTTACATTAGAACCGCTCTGAAAAAGCGCACTGAAGTATCAGTGCTTCTCACTAGTTGATGCTAGGGTAAGCTAAATTCTCGTCCTTGTAAGTCTAATAGGATTACCACAAAACTGTTAAACATCGGCTACTTATAGCGGCGAGAAGCAGTACTACAGTCAGAAGCTCTGAAGAAGGTGTCTGACAGACACCGAAACATGAGCAGGTGAAATTACCTGGTTGTGTTAAAAGAAACTCCAAATACCCAATGTTCTATCAACCTGATGAAATTATTTTCGGAAAACTGTTAAGTTTTAGAAAACCCATTAAATCCAAACATCTTATTGTGAAAACATCAGCTGTTCTTTTCTACCTGCCGCGACCAAATCCTCGCGGCGACTGTAAACCCGTAGGCCATAAAGTCTTCAGGGGCGTACTTACTTACAGCAGCGTTATTTCCTGTGACCCAGTTATTTTATAACCGGTAATTAAACGGTTTATCCGCGGTAATGGAAGGGGAGTTACCGCCCGACCCCCGCAGTCGGGAAGCCCCCGCGGAGAGATTAACTCCTAATCCCGGCTAAGAACGCGTAATGGATGCAGGACCTGGGCTTAAACCGTGCAGGTACTTTGTCTTATATAAGCAAGAATTTAATCTTATACAAGTAAGACAAGGACTCTTGACTGGACATCCAAGCGACTTTGCCTTATAGTTCCGAAACAGTGTCTTACAATTCGTTTGTGAAGGTTAGACATCCAGGTAACCAATATATAAAGAGAATTCAAACTCTACAACTGGATAAGAATTCGGAGATTTATTTCCGGACGTTTCGAGTGACATCCATCACTCTTCTTCAGCGTCACTAAAATGAACTAGTAGAACTAACCAGTACTTATTTACAATAACTAGAAAAACCGGTTTTACATGGCAAATCACACAGTCATGCATAAGACGTATTAAAATGTAAAACAAGATCTGGAAGGTTCCTATGGTAAGACAACACCATAGGAACATCTATTGTCCTTTGGTTGGGGGGAGGGCGGAGTCCCAGGTACCGGAGAGTTCTACGCGGAGTCCTCCCTTCCTGTTTAGGGTGGGGTTGTAGATCCTCTCGTAGATGACCTCCCTGATTCCGCGTTCGTACCATCGTGGTTCACGATCCAGGACGTCCGTGTCTTACAATTGTGATGTCAGTGTCTCATATCTTCATCGCCAGGTCTCCCGGCAGCACTTTCAGCAACAGATTACCTATAAGGCCTTGGTACGGACACTTCATAGAACCAGAACCGCGCGCACGGCTACTTTGTACTGAAGTTCCAAACCCTGTCTTACAATCGTGATCACAGCGTCCTATATCGCCATCGCCAGTTCTCCCGGCAGTACTTTTACAGCAGATTAAATACTAAGCCTCTCTAAGAAGAGTTTATGGAACCAGTACATGATCTGACACCGTACGGTTACTTTTTTCTGAAGTTCCAAACCCTGTCTTACAATCGAGTTGACAGCGTTCTTTATCGCCGTTGCAAGTTCTACCGGCAGTACTTTCAACAACACATACCTATAAGGCCGCTGAACGGACACTTTATGGAACCAGAACCGTACGGTGTACTTTGTACTGAAGTTCCAACCCCTGTCTTACAATCGTGATCACAGCGTCCTATATCGCCATCGCCAGGTCTCCCGGTAGTACTTTTACAGCAGATTGAATACTAAGCCTCTCTAAAGAACACTTTATGAAACCAGTACATGATCTGACACCCTGTTGTTACTTCGTACTGATGATAATAAAACGTGTCTTACGATTTTGATAGCGGATTAGCGACCTTTACCTTTAATCGCGCCACCTTCCGGCAGTGCTCCGTGTACGAGGGAAAGCTGACAGCGGCAGATTAACTATTAAGCCACTCTAAGGACACTTAATGGAACCAACACATGAGCGGAAACTTTGCGGTTGCCTGGCGTTACTATGGAAGACAGTACAAACATTAGGAACTAATAACAACAAAGCGACACCATGGTGTCGTTCTCATCCTACACATTAACAGAGGAGAATAAAGATGATGAGATTTAAGTACGCGATCATAATAAGGCAAAGATGAGAAGAAGTGGATAAGGGCAAAAAAATTGTTCTTTTGTGTCTAGTTGACGTCAATTCGCGTCATGGCTTCCGGAAGCATCTCTCGGCGCAAGTTGTTCTGATGTTTCCCGGCAGCGCTTAGGAGATGCCGTGCCACTAATGGAGGGCCGGAAATGAATCTGCCATATGGTTGGAAACAAGCGCAGTATTCTACCACTACATAATATCAATGGGGCATAGGATATTTCCTCCATGTACAGAATATTGCGCTGATAGGGATTTATGAAAACCACCTGTACTCCAATTCGGTATTTGGCCTTCGGGATTACCACCCAAAAATGTCAATTAGTAGGAAAATAAGGAAATAAGGTGAAAAGTAATTAATCATTACTTTTCCGTTTGGACTATAATTGCACCAAGTGAATGACCACATATCTATAATGAGCTTAACAAAGCCCAAATGAATTCCAAGCCAAGGGGATCCCAGAGATCAGCAGATAACTTCTCCTAACCATGTTTCCAGATCAGTAGTTAACTTCTCCTAACCGTATCTACAGATCTGTAGATAATTTCTCCTAACCATGTCCTGTATAAGAGCATCCTACCGTGCCCCCGGCAGAGGTATCACGGAGGTGACACGTTTAGTTGTAATGTTTATCCGATCAATGGCTTACTTCTCCGTACAGCAGGAGCATCACTGACGTGACGATGACGGAGGAGCGGACACGTGACATGATCAGCCGGGCGCGCCAGGCATGGCTCACGGCTCTGGTGGACGAGATCCTCCTGCCCGAAGGTAGGTTAAAAATCTAGCAAACTAGGAATCAACGATAAATCAACTTTGGTTGATCATATCTCCGTCGTAAATCTATAAATTGTATCGTATGAAATGTAAAATAATCATAAAAGACTCCATTTCGCCATAACCACTGGTGAACATAACTACATATTCACCACTAGTGAGCTTTCCACAATCCCACATGGAACTCAGTTGTACTAGAAATGGGCCTGTTACTTTCGACGTGTTCTGTTTCTATTTATCAAAAGTGCAACAAGGCAATACAATGATGATGGTCAGCCCAGGCAGCATTGTTGATACATGTGTGAGTTCTGGCCAGCCTTGTTAGTTAGTTAGCCAACCGAACAACTCCTGAGTGGTGAAGACATCGCGCTAATGTTCCGTCTGCGCTTCGAGACGCAAGTTTGCAAATTGTCATTTGGCTCTCCAGGAAAGTAGGGATAATCCCTTAAGCAGGAAAACATCTTAGGACGATTTGGCTTCTAAGTAATGGTCACGACTTGAAGACATCAATCATATCTTAGTTCATCAGCAACAGCGTCTTAAGATCTTGTTCGAAACGTCTTGTCGTGTCCAGACAGTTTGCTGATTGTTCGGCACTTTCTTAACGATTTGCTCATCCCCACCATGTCATGTCACTGGAAGTGAAATCTCCGTTGTTTTAGAGAAACGTTCTACAGTCCCGATGCCGTGACGGTAAGCGGTCTGAAGGACAACAACATATTATAAGACTCCATGTCACATGTTAAGTCGGCTGATTATGTTTTCATGGATAGATAATCCAACGGAAAATAATCCCCCTTCAGGATTCCTTTAAGTGTGTATTTTTTACAAACCAGTCATCCCTATGTGCCCTATGTCATAAAGGGAATTCGGAAGTTTTCATCCGTTTTAGACTCAACTGTCTTTATTGTCCTTACTCCACCGACAGTCTCACCTTGTCTGAAGATTGCCATCATGATCTGTTTAGATATCAACCTGACCGATACTTCTCAGGTACCAACAGTAAGCGGTCCGGCATCGACACCATGGGGGACCACAGACTGGCGCAGGACACGCGGACCGCCTGGCAGCGCCACCTGCTGAAGTACCTGGTATCTGCAGATCCCCGCATCGCATATCCACAACGGTGAGACCATTATACTTCGTACGTCCATGAATGACGTTTCGTCCGATCCTGGTGCCGAATTGTGCATCATATTTTGGATATCTGGTAAACATTTCAGCCAATGTGGGACCTACTAGACGGGCAGACTAACATGTTTTTTTTTTCCTACAAAACCAGTACATAAAACCTAGCCGATGTTTCGGTAACCGGAAATTTGCAGACTGGTTTTACTTCGCAATGTACGTGCAGCAGTAACGAAACTGCTAAAACTATTCACGGATATAAAAAAGACTTCATGCACAGATTCCTTGGAAGGGAAATGCTATAGCTCTATACGAATAGCAATCGTTTTGCAGCAGTGACTTTACAACGTTTCTTACTAATCTGTTATCCCGTAGAAGACTAGATGACACTCTCCTGAGCTACAATGAAGTTCAGGAACTATTTTTTCTATGATATAAGTGATTTGGAGTCGAATAGCCCAGTAGTAACGTTTTCGATTCCTGGCATTTCCGGTTTGAAGGTATGTTCTTTGAGAAGGCATCTTATTACACGTCCTTCTCACTCCACCCGTGTGTAAAAATGGGTACCTCACTTCTGTTACAGAGGGATGTGCTCCACCTTCCAATACCGTGCCCCAGACACAGTAGACAACAAACAACCGCCCCTAAGGCACTATATATGCTATGGGAATACCTTTAACTTTTCTCATACCTTACCTTTTTTCTGCTGCCCAGACGAAGCATCACGGACCGGACCATGACGGAGGAGCGCAGCCGGGATCTGGTGGAGCGGGCCCGCCAGGCATGGATCTCCTCCCTGGTGGACGAGATCGTGGACGGTGAGGGCGAGTAAAATGTGCCTAGTATAATTATGCACGCGCGCGCGTGTCTGTGTGTGTGTGTGTGTGTGTGTGTGTGTTTGTGTGTGTGCACGTGTGCGTGTGTGTGTGTGTGTGCGTGTGTGTGTGTATGTGTGTGTGGGTGTGCATGTATGTACGTGTGTGCGTGTGCATATGTGTGTGTGAGAGAGTTTAAAGGTGAGTGTGTGTGTGAGTGTTTTTGCGTGCGTGTACGGTGTATGTGTGTGTGTGTGTGTGTGTGTGTGTGTGTGTGTGTATGTGTGTGTGTGTGTGTGTGTGTGTGTGTGTGTGTCTTAAAAACAAGAATATTTCTTTCTTTACTAACGCCGAATACCGCCCCCCCCCTCAGCTTCCGGCACCAGCAAGCGTCAGATCACAGATGTTGACGTCACTTCCGACCACAGTAAAGAGTTCACTCACCGCGAGCGGACAGCCTGGCTCCACAGGCTCCTCAACGCCGTGCAGGGGCACTGAGGGGATAGCCTGGCTCCAGTGGGCTCCTGGAGACACGACCAGTAAAGAGAGACCTCTAGCTGATAGACCGGTACTGCACCTAGACCTGACACGTGCAAGTCGACAATAAGCCTGTTGGAACATATTTTGACGTTCCCGTTTACAAACACCTCGTACTTCATAACTAGTTGAAAAGGAGACACCATTGAGGGCTACGTGTACTACACTCGAATAGCCGGCAGGAATACAGCGTTTCTCTCCGGAAATATTAAAAAGAAAAGAATATGGCCAGTCACCGAAACAGAAGACTTAATAGCAGGAGATGTAGTCAGAAAATAGATCAAGAAGACATCGGTATTTTATAAACAGAGGAGTCTACAATGTTGTTTACAAGGCTAATAAAGAGATCAGATGTCCTTTACACATATCATAAGAAGTACTACATTCCAAAAGACAGAACACAAATTGTCGGCCAGTTAATGATATTTCATCTAAATGTTTGCGTTTTATTTCTTTTGTCCGAGACGTTAGTGCATGTTTCAGAGAGACAAATTTAGCTTCACAGTAACAAAAAATAAAACTGTCGCCTAATTATTTAAGGTCTTTCGTACACCAAGCGCAGAATATATTGGCAAAGGGAAAGCTTTTTTCTTAAAACCAGCCGAGTCAGCGAAATCCCTCAGCGTCCTGTCAGCAAGAACCAGGAAGACACTCGAACGCAAAGGCCCAAAAGATAGGATAAAACAGCGGCGAGCCGAGTAGAATTCAACCTGGTTCACTTCCAGTGATGATGCATTTAGGGCAGTCAGAAATAGTAGAAAATCCCTGACTACGGAGTGTACGGATGCGTGGTGGGGATATTGAATCTACAGATGTGTTCATCTTTGATGGTTATTAAGACGGTTCTTTAAGGCAACCTCGACATATCTGTAGCTGTACTTCAAAGGTGATCTTACCCATGTCTTGCATGTCATACATTTTCCGAATCCACTTGTCATCCCTTCCCCAAATGATCTGAACTTTGTGACTTACGGAGAGATGCTAAGCACCGTTAGAAAAGCACATGTACAACTTTATTTGTATACACAAGATATTATTTCACAAGCAAAACACCATCTCTTGTATTCATTTCAATCTATAGATACGATATACGCCTAGTATAGTTTAAGCCACAGATAGCCGGCAATGGCCTCATTGCCTCCAGACCATGGTTGAGAGTTAGTTGTGTGCACTTAGGTCATCTTTGATTAGGGCTGGTAGGCGAGGGTACCTACCAGCCTTAAAACTTGTCTTTGCCAGCCGACTGTGAATTCAGACAAATCCAACTCAATAAAGCCATGCACTTCTTGGATTCGATCGAAGAAGCGAACCGGATCTGGAATAGCTAGGGCGGGTCTCAGGCTACTCCCAACCCAGCCCAACTTGGTTGGGAAATAGGCGACAGCAGGGTCATTGGAAGGTGCTAGATATTTGTCAGGGGGTTCAAAATGAAATTCAATTGGCTGAGAAGCCATCTCTCGGTATTCAACGCCCTGATTTGCATAAATAAAGACTAATATTCTCTTGAGGTACTCAAACCTACAAGCAAACAACTAGGCTGCCTTGTCGCTCTGTTGTAATAAACAAGAAGTGTTGTTGAAATGTTATTTATTTTTAAGTTATCTCTGAAGTTGCTACGGGTGATGTTCGATCTTCCCTTGAAATGGGACCATCCTTAATTGAAAACTGGCAAGTTTTCCCACGAAAGATAACACTGCATTTGTGTGGATAGTAACCTCACCAAACGTATCTCTGACTTGTAACAGCGCCCTCTATCAGAAACCGTCGGTGCTGCAAGTGAGATTAAATTTCTACGACACACACCGAAAAGAAACTCCTAAAAGTTTTGCTGACCAATATTTCTGAGTCGTCAGATATTATTTCACATTTTTTGTTTTGTACGTTAAAGATTTATCTTTGGCCTCTTGCTGGTGTCACGTACCCTTGAGGTCCCTTGATTAGATAAGTCGTGTAATCCTGATGAAAGCATAAAGACAGCCGAAAATTCGCCTTTTTTCCGTTACTTGTTTGGCAGCGACTCAGATTTCAACAATGTTGCTCTCTGCATGGGTGTGATAGTACGCTCAATAATCATTTGAAACTAGCAGCTGTGACGATACATTAACATGGGTGCTGCAGACGGTAGAACTAAACTTGGACTGAGTGTGCAGAGGGACCCATTGTCTCCCGAGATGACATCACCGATGTCCTAGTTCAAGGTTCAAGGTTCAAAGTTTGTTTGAAATGTATGCGGCCCACGGGTCTTATAAAAAAAGACAAAATTCAAAAATAACAACAACGAGAAACAGCAACAAAAATGTTCTTGTATCGGTACGCGGTGTATTTTGCATTTTAGTGGGATACTTAAAATGCACAGATGTAAATTAACGGTAGTCTCATCTCTAGATCTCGTGTTTCGATTGATCAACGAATAGAAAAAAAACCTATTTGCATAAATAATGATATCATTTGCAATAATTTGCAAAGAGGTCAAGTTGTCAAGAAACCGTGACTACGTAACTGTCGTGTTTTTAACACAATGTTGACCAAAAATCCATAATATTCTGTGACTTCTCTGCCGTATTAGGTAGACACTGGTGTTTAGGATCAGCGATATCATAACGTCTATCCTTATATCATTCGTCAACAACTGTTACACTATAGGACGGTTGCTCTGAGTGAATGCCACATAAATGTTCATAATACAAAAATTACTCAGGTGAATGGATAGATATAAATACATAAAAAAGGCGAATTGTCTCAGATTGCATCCTCCGTCTTTCGTCAGTGAGTGATGTTGTTGAACTCGAGTGTTTCACTTTGCTCTGATCAAGAATTTATCCGGTACTTAACGACAGGTGTGACGCACTTCCAGGTAATCGATAAAGAGTACAACAAACAGACAGAGAACCCTCCAGTATCAGGTAAACATGTACGTCACCAGGCACTAAACGGGTGCCAAATTTCTGCCACTGGCAAATATTTTCCCGCCACTGCCAGTGCACTTCCTACAGGGGAGAGAAGTGCTTCACAGGCAGGATTAACGCTCAGGCGCGTTTTTAGTCGACTTGGAGTCACGCTCGGGAGGTTTTTAAGGAGAAGTGTGAGCGTATTTCGTGTACCCGAATCCTAATTAACTCCACGTAGAAAAAAGAAAGTGATCTCGATCCAGTTCTAGGTCACTAAAGAGCTGTTCTTCTACTGGTCGTGGCAGAGAAGATAGACACTATGTACAGTATACATGTATACTGGCTCATTATACCAGGGAAACTCCCCTAGCTCTTTTCTACAAGCACAATGTACAGTGGACTAAGCCTTAACGTCCCGTCCCGTCCTAATGACTGCGACCCTTTTCCAGTAGCGTGCATGTCAGGTGAGCGACAAAGCCGGAATCGAACTCACGACTTCTATAAGTAGTTCCAGTGGCAGGGCCGCTAACCACTGGACTACGCTCGCTACTAGCGTAGTCGAAATTTGGCTCCACGCCGGATCGACCAACACCGAGTCACGCCCGCGCTCCCGCGGGGTTAATTACACCTCGGCCCGCCCGGAGCAGGGTCGCGACCCCCGGCAGGCGGAGGGGATGAGTCGGGCTGATGCCGGTTGTGGTCGGGAGGCGCGTGCAGGAACATAACTTCCCGGGCTGTAACGAGCCTTCTGATTGGAGCGCGGGCGTGACTGATGTGGCAATAGATGTATCAATGATTTAGTTGTGAAGAAATATCAAATTAACATTCGACCACAACGGCTTGAAACTAGCTATAGTTTGATATTGAATTACACCCTCTGTGCACACCCCGCTGAAAACCCTGTTGATTTCAAGTATTGTAGACATTTCATCCGTGAGTGGAAGGGACTCCCAATGGCAGAGAGTACCCACAGAGACTGGAGGGAATGGAGGAGGCTGATGATGATGGATGCCACCACAATCTCCAATCCTCGGGCATGAAGATGGGACTAAATCAGATCAAATCAGGCATTTCAAAATAACAACTACGCTAACCATCCTAAAATAGCCAACACTACCTACATGCTAAATATCATAGAAATCCGTCGTTCCTTTGGTCAGTTATTCTCCTTCGAAGACTTTTACAAAAACGCCTCTGCAGTTCCATAGAAAGTTGCTAGGGGGGGCCAAAACTACCCCAACTCTTTTCTTACATAACAAAAGCAGCAAAGTCATCAAGACCACAGCATGCCCAGGTCAAACGATACCAAAAACGCAAGTTCTGCTACAGTTACAAAGCCACATCCCCGGAGGCCCGAAATCGACCTTGACTATCGTCTTCCCTACACCTGCCTACATACCAAATATCATCACAATCCATCCAGAGTTTTGTTGACCATAATAGGCCGGAAACACACACACAGACAGACAGACACACACACACAAAACTATATCTCCATTATTGATGGAGATGAAAACGCCGCCACACTATCATCACCTCTTCTTGTTGCAGATAAAACACTTGTAACACGGAGCATGGCCGTCTGTTACTCAGTAGAATATGATATGATCCTCGCAGCACAACAGACGTCCCCTGAGTCTCGTTAGACCCACCGCTGGTCAAATGTTAACAAGCGCCAAAACTGCTTCCTTCGTTGCTTCTGACCCGCACCCTTACCGCTGCCCACTGGGGCGTTATTAAGCTGAAACGGCATCGCCGAGCTATTTTTATTACATTAGCGTGATCTGGTGGGCTGAACAGAGAAGGAGAGGTCAAGATTCAATCCCGCCCGTGAAGAAACGTTTCACCGAACACTTTCTTCTGACAGATGACATGCAATGAGAAGGCAAGGTAGGTCGTGTGCGGCTCAAGAATTACGTCATCACTGTGTACAGTTGTCCTGATCGGGTTGATGATTATGATTAACAGGTCTGGGTGAGACGTGTGGTTTTACGTCATCAATATGTGCCCTAAAGTCGTCAATTGGGTGGTACGTCATAAAAAAATGTGGGTGTCCTGATCGGGTTACTGATAATGGTTGGTAGGTCTATGGGAGACGTGAGGTCTTACGTCGTCAATGTGCGAAGTTACATCATTAGTATGTGTGCTGAGACATCAATGTGTCATCAATGTGTGGGGTCCTGATCTGTTTGCTTGCTGGTGATTGACAGGTCACAGTAAGATGTGTGGTCCTACATCATAGATGTGTAATGTGAGCACATGGCTGTCATCAATGTGTGGTGTAACGGCCTGGGTGATACTTTGTGATAGCTGGTGTGTTACGCCGAATGGCAGTTATACCGGCTATATAGATAAAGACATATGCTTGTGGTCTTACATCATCCACGTGTGGGTGTCGTGATCGGGGTGTAAGATGTGGTTGACAGGCCTGGGTGATACTTGTGGTCTTACATCATCCACGTGTGGGTGTCGTGATCGGGGTGTAAGCTGTGGTTAACAGGCCTGGGTGATACTTGTGGTCTTACATTACTTACATCATCCACGTGTTTCTACAAAACAATTGATTCTACAAAACAAGGCAGCTAGACTTGTCCTAAATGCCAAGTATGACTCCAACACAGACGACATGCACAGGAGGCTGAATTGGCCCAAAGTCAACGTAAGATTATACACAAACACTCTCGCCATGTTTCACAAACTTCTGGTGACCAAAAAGCCAGAAGCTATCCACAAAAGGTTACAGAGAATTGATAGCACACATCGACATAACACCCGTCTCGCCCAAGGAGGGGGTTTCAAACTGCCCAAACCCAGAACCACCTCAGCTACCAGAACCTTCATGTACAGATGTATAAGATCATATAACACCTTTCCACAACACATCAAAACATCTACACCTTCACTGTTTAAAAAATTCCTAAAAGAAAGAGTGATTACACAAGGGTACACAAATAAGCCATTACAATACTGGTGGTAGTTGAGTGTTCGCACAAATGTATTTGAAGTGACCTCTCACGATTTTTATTGTATCACACTTGATTTTGTACATAACTGCCATTCATTTGTATATGTATTGTTCCTTGTATTATGTTTTTAATGTATTAATGTGAACTCCAGGAAGAATAGTGGAAGATTGTATCTAACACTAATGGAGATTCAAATAAAAACAAACAAACAAACAAACGTGTGGGTGTCGTGATCGGGGTGTAAGCTGTGGTTGACAGGCCTGGGTGATACTTGTGGTCTTACATCATCCACGTGTGGGTGTCGTGATCGGGGTGTAAGTTGTTATTGGCAGGTTTGGTCCGAAGTGTGGCCGGCTGAACACCAGCTGCTTGGTATTAATGACGACAACACGAAGTCAGAATTATCGAGAGCAAAATGTGGTAAAAGACGGGTTAAAGGTTTATTTCTGTTTATAGATTTCAACCTCGATAAAGACGTTTAAAATATCAAGGGCGATCCATTTAATGTACTCTGTACCGTCATAATGCTGCAAGTTTGAAATATCTCTGTCTACAGCCTTCTCCCAAGCAACCCGTCGTCCCGCCTTGAGCTATGATCTGATCTGACGGCCTTTATTGTGCTAAGAATGCACACTTCGACTAGGCAGTTAGATATGTCATGAGGTTACTAGGCGTTATGCTGATACCCCGCTGCATCTGGTCGCACCTGAACCCGCGTTGTACCTGCGTCATCTCCCGTCAACTTGAACTTTGCCGAGAAGCTCAAAGTCTTCGTTTCAAGTCAGCGGCGATTGTCTTACGCACGACGCAGTCACGCCTGACAAACATGATTTGATCCGACAGGTTTTAGAAGGCCTGTGCTGTTCGGTTCTTGTCCTTGTTAATGGCGCCAGGCTTTGCCTTGCTTTGCTTTTAGGACTATTTTATGACACGTTCAGTAAAGGTATTACAAAAACTATGGCGTATCCTTCCCAGATATATATATCTTAGATACAAAACACGCGCAATGTGGCTGACTATGGCGTTAGAAACACAGGATAAAAACTCTTTCTTAATGTCTTTTTAAAAGCAAACGTTGTTCACGAATTAAGAAAAAATGCCGTCAGTAAAGCAAATTTTGTCGATCAGTCTCCGATACATTTTTAACATCAGTCAGAATCTTCATCAGATATAAAATCGGCAGAGGCTCCTGTGTTTCCTTTTTATTTAATTTTATGTGTTTTTCGGCCTCTTGGAAATCAGCTTATGGCTGAAGGGGCCACCCACATGTTTAAAGATTAAACAAATAAATATATTCCTTTCAGTAAAGTTCATTTGTGAGTATTTTAATCTATCTTCTGAGTCGAAATTGAATAAATGTATTTATTTTTAGGGATATGATGTAAGGAATAAAATGTTGCTCACTGCAGATTTGATTTCCCTGGAATCTATTTTGATTCTTTTCATATAAATGGATAAAGGATGAAATTCCTTGTGCACGTTCGGATTGGCACGTACATCTCGGCCCGCCTGACGTAGGCCAATAGAGTTGATCCTACCATCTCGGCTCGCCTGACGTAGGCCAATAGCGTTGATCCTACCATCCCGGAGGCGTGCACGTGGGTGAGCGGAGTTAACCCTGCGGTACTTTCACATTCTCCCGGCGCAGCTGTAGGATCTCCCGGCTGACGTGCGCACCGTGAACATGATCACAACAAGTTAACTTTCATCTCCAACTGACGCAACAGGCCGCCTTCATACAGTCACGTGGCTCCCGGTACAAATTCTGCCTCACGAGTTGCCCGGCAAGTTTCCACCCGGACCGAGCCAGAGATGCGGGGCCCGGCGAGCGAGCGCGTCTCGGCGAGAGGCTGGGCGGCGATGGTGATAGTTCTCACGGGGCTGGCGCTGGCACGAGCCGAGGAGCAGGCGGGGGACCTCCGCTATCCTGATAGGTAAGCTAGCTGCCGACTTTCTACATTCTGCTGTTGGTTTGTTTGTGTGTTTTGTTTAACCGATAAACCGTACCAAGCTTCCCCAGGTGTATCACACCATGTTTTGTACAGTACGTACAAGCTGTGAAAGACAAGACTATAAGGTTTACTCCACCCCCACTGGGATATCGCATGTACTCCTTATCAATGTCATCATTAAGTGCGGGGGGCTCTTTAACGTGCTTAAATTTAAGTGTGGTTCTCCTCAAACAAGGAACCTTCGACTTTAATTTTTGTTACCGTGAAAAAGAGGCTGACAAGTCAAAATTCTCCCTGTGAGCAAATTACATCATATAAAACCTTATCTTTGAAAAATCAAATAGTTCTTAATTAATATTCATGCAGAGAACATCACCATATGCTGAAAAGTGAACTGTAATCTGAAATATCTCGTCAATTTGGAACATATAAGCTGTAATTTTGAGACCAAGAGCTTTGTTACAACTATGCTGCCTTGTCCGTTCCACCTTGACTTTAAGGCACCTGTGCATGCAGATCGATTGATCGATTGAGCGTTGTAAGCGCGTTATTAAGTGTCATCAAAGGTCGGACATCGAGTCTTAGATACACCCGCACAAAGGGATAAGACAGACAGGCATTCAGCATCGCACAATAAACCTCCCCGGCGCGCTGGAACCAATCTTAAATTGTCCTCATAACGAAAGTACCTCAGAATTATCAGCTGTTGATATCAATAATCCGCTGTATTACTGACTCAGTAATATTGAAGATGATGATGAGTATGATTATCTTTGTGGAAAGTGACCCAAGTTTTCTTCCGAAAATAATTTCATCAGGTTGGTAGAACATAGGATATTTGGAGTTTCAGTCAGAAGCTCTGAAGAAGGTGTCTGACAGACACCGAAACGTCAGCAGGTGAGATTACCTGGTTGTGTTAAAAGAAACTCCAAATATCCTGAACCATATTTTGCCTCAAAAAAGTTAACGCTAACTGTTTTCTCACGCGATGATAAATGTCTCTGGTATCACTGGATGAACACGTGGCCAAGGTATGCTTCGAACTCGGGTAAGTTCATTTGTCAGAATCGATCAGTCAAATACGCTGTAGGGAATAGAGTAGTGGTCGCTGAACAATCGGATCATTGTACCATTTGAACATAACGCGTCCATTGGAATCTACACGGCATTTGAATTGAGATCATTGCAAGACGCCTTAAGAAGTTTCAACGCTTGAAAGTAAAACCAAGAACAGCATCCGCAAGGTGGTTATATGTAAAAGACAACGTCATTATGGTAGCAACAGCGTAGGTTGGGTTCTTTGATGCTCGTTACTGCTTGATTCAAGGCGAGTTCAGGTAGCAATCAGCGGGGCAACAATGCAGAAGCACGCCCGCAGTGCCCGACTCTGAACCCGTGTGCTGCAAATAGAATCTGCTTTGTCCTTGGATGACAAAAACTTATGCGTTTGGAGATGTTTAATTATCACGCCAAGAAGGCGCTAGTAGAATTTGTAATCTACTTTGATCAGAATGATAACAATTAGTGTATGGTACAATGATTGTAGAATCTGGTGTAGGGGATTGCATAGTCCCTACTAGTACATGTACTGGAAGTATGTGACTTCTCTACTGACAGAGATGTCATTTCTTGTGAGGGAAGAATAAATTCATTGGGCATAAGTAAAAAAAGTTAGTTCTCTAAGGGATACAATTTGAGGAAAATTGTGATGTTATCCACATCCTTGTGTAAATAAAGTTAGATATAGAATTTTACAATGACTAAACCTGCTCACCGTCTGGTGCTTAATCATCGTGATTTTCTGTAATTGCAGCATACTACAATGTTTCCTTTCGCGGCTTTTCAAGAGAACTTTTCTTGAGCCACTGTGCTGCGTTCTGAACTAGTCGCCATATTCAATGTGACGCTAATCAATATGATACTACAAGCAGAATCAGTGATACTATAGTCATTACCCCCACTCTCTCTCTCTCTCTCCCCCTCTCTCTCTCTCTATATATATATATAGAGAGAGAGAGAGAGAGAGAGAAAGAGAGAGAGTGAGAGAGAGATAGTTGATATACATATAGTCTAGATATGATTATACATATATAAAGTTGACTGCTTTTTCGGGAATTTCAGGTTGGAATCATTTTTTGTTATCATATATTTTCGCCATCTGCTAGTCTTAAATAAATTCAACTTCCAACACCAAACGAAATTCTGACCGTTTTCTAGCAATCCTCGACATAATCCTTCTCAATCTTCACTTGAAAGACTATAGCTGATCAGTTGAAAATTTGGGTTAGTCCAATTTACTGTGTTGGCGTTTATTCAGGACAATTTGTTTTAGTAACAAACCCATAGCTAGCAAATGTAGCGTATAACAGTTTTTACACACCGTAGTGTAAATGTGTATGTTTTAGATCCTGTCTACGAACCATTTCATGACAGTTTAAAAGACATGTCCAAAGGAAGCGTAAAGTACCATTTTATGAAATTAAAGTCCCCGATCATTTATATCAATATGTACCATCTCCAAGCCTCACAAAACGTGAAAGACGTGCGGACCAGCTAACCGAACTTAAACACTCCTCGCTTTACGTCGAACACGCCGCCGCTGTGAGAGCCTCTTAAAGCTTCTCCTCCCACAGGCGACCAACACGAGAAGACGTCTGCTAAAACCCGTAAGCTACAGAGTGCACCTCCCGCTCAACCTTTGCTCAGTGAGAGCAACGAAAACCGCAAATCTCAAATCACCAAGGTAACGGAGCGACGCACTGACGTCCTCAACCCGACACCAAACCGCTGACGTCATCAACCCTACACCAAACCGCTGACGTCCTCAACCCTACACCAAACCGCGGACGTCATCAACCCTACACCAAACCGCTGACGTCCTCAACCCTACACCAAACCGCGGATGTCCTCAACCCTACACCAAACAGCTGATGTCTACCCGGGAATAATTCCATTGGGCTTGGAAACTGATACTGATATTGATGGTTGTAAAGTCAAGTCAAGTTGTTAGCGTAGAACGGTGTTATCTAGCTGATGCTACAGTCAGTCAGTCAGTCCAGGTAGCTATGGCTATCAGTATATTTGGCTATGTGTCCAACTCTACATCAAACAGATGATGTCGTATCTGGTAATTCCATAGGGCTGTGAAATCTCGGAATGACTAAGGTTGTTATTCAGAAGCGGATATTGACGGCTGTGAACTTGTGAGGACACAATGTCGTTAGTGAGCTGATTTGATTTGATTTGATTTGGTTTATTCGACTATAAAAGGTACAGCCAGGGCTACCCAGCTAGCCAAAGGCTATTACAAAGGGTTAGCCCTGGTAACAGTATTCATTACAAACGTTCACAGAGTTCATTACAAACGTTCCACAAAGTACGCCAAACAGATACAAAAAACACCAAGCTAAAAACATAGAAGAAACAAAATTAACAAAAAATATCACAAAACTAAAACGCCTATTAAATTATGTATAAAATCGTTGACAACGCAAAGCCAAAACGTAGGTTTACATTACGTGCTATAAATCAAATATTTCAGTCATTCTTTACAGAGTATTTGTTGCCGAGTGATGTGCAGAGTTTGTTATTGAGCTGATTCTTCGGCTGTCAGTCAGTCTAGATAGCTGCTGCGGTAGTGCTGAAAAATAGACTCGACTGCGTGTCCAAATCAATGTTACTATCGCTATATTTGGCAATGTGTTCAACTCTACACCGAACAGCTGCTAAAGTTAGTGTGGGTGGCAAACATAAAAGCAAGATGAATTAGCCAAACATCAGTTTTCCTGGAGCACAGCGTTAATGTTATCGCAGCTCTGCGTCATAAGGTGCAAACATTCACGTCTGGCAAACCCACGCGACCAGAGCACTTCGAACTGTCCTGATTAGAGTAAACTTGCGTAAACACGCCCCGAATTCACGCAGCGGTGTCAAACTTCTCGCAGCAAAGAATGATTAAAACCGTTGCACATGCTTCCTTACTAATGCACTGGTCGTTGATAGAGACGTGGCGAAAGTCGGCTGAACTGCATTCCCATGTTGTATGTGTGGCCTCAGCTGACCGGAATGTCCCACAAGAACAGGTAGTTTCCACTGGGCCTTCCTGGGGGCTTCTGACTGGAGTACTGCTTCTCGCCGCTATAAGATGTAGGTTGCGCTTTTGCGGCGAGTATACTGTCCCAACCGTGGCTAAGTTTGACCAGAACGCGTTAACGACTGGCCAGGAGAGTGGGATTATGCGTTGAAATGATACCCATTGGTGGCTTAACTCCCCCTGGTGAATCATCCTCCTTTTTTATTTGGCTTAATTTCACTATTTTGAAGCCAGGAAAGGATGAAAGAATGTGGCGCTGAGGGCGACCCTTGTCCGCGACCCTCAAGATGAGGACAGGTGAAGGTGACCTTGAAGATGAAGATGAAAGCCAGGTAGTTAGTTTGCTGCGGACTAAGAGAGAGGCATGAGTTGTAGTATTACAATTAGATCTTACAAGAGATGATCTCAAAGAAACGCGTTCGTTCACGGCAAGGCAGAGGATGGCCAGGTGCAGAACACGACTCTGTGATGCAGTCATCTTCCACACCTCATGCAGCAGCTGGTTTACCCTCAGGTCTATTTGCCGATGATAAACTAGCATGGTCCCGTTTTCGTCAGCCTGTCTACTTAGCTGCCATAGAGAGTTTCTCAGCCTGTTTACTTGTCTGGGCGGGCGGGCATCACTCCCAGCGCCCTGGAGATACCGGGAGCTACCGATGGCATGGTTTCCAGGCTAATGATAAACGTAGTTGTTTAAGAGTGCTGTTTGCGAATGTTTCTCTCTGTCGTTTTTCAGTGATGAGGCAGCTGCCTTCTCCGACCCGGTGCGAGACTACCTACAGAAGTACGGCAATGTCGCGGCGAGATGGCTGCCGGACAAACGAGTGGCAGAGTACGTGTTTGGGCACGGACGGACCAATGACCTGGGTAAGTCAAAGTTCATGACCCTCTACCCATACTCGAAGATCAATGACCTGGGTAGGTCAAATTTTAGGATCCTGTATTCGTACACACAGATAGATTACCTGGGTAAGTCAAAGTTCATGACCCTCTACCCATACTCGAAGATCAATGACCTGGGTAGGTCAAAGTTCATGACCCTGTATTCGTACACACAGATAGATTACCTAGGTAAGTCATGGTTCAGGATCTTGTACGCATACTCGAAGATCGATGACATTACCTGGGTAGGACATAGTTCATGACCCTGCTCCCATACTCAAAGGTCAGCATCATCATACAAAGGAAATGACCCGAATAAGTCATAGTTCATGACCCTGAAGCCGTACACAAGGATTATCGACCTGGGCTTAGATCGTTGACCTGGTTAAGTCATAGTCTATGACCCCCTGACGCCATAACCATGTACCCGTGCACAAAGATCAATGACACTAACCGCAACCAGGAGATGGCCTGGCTACACAAGGTAACTATCATGACGCGTCACTAACACGTCACACATGCGTCATTAACGCGAACTAACTCCAGCCTGTTTCCCTACAGAGAACCGGCAGAGGATGGCCTGGCTACACAAGGTCACTATCATGACGCGTCACTAACACGTCACACATGCGTCATTAACGCGAACTAACTCCAGCCTGTTTCCCTACAGAGAACCGGCAGAGGATGGCCTGGCTACACAAGGTCACTATCGCGTCACTAACACGTCACACATGCGTCATTAACGCGAACTAACTCCAGCCTGTTTCCCTACAGAGAACCGGCAGAGGATGGCCTGGCTACACAAGGTAACTATCGCGTTACTAACACGTCACACATGCGTCATTAACGCGAACTAACTCCAGCCTGTTTCCCTACAGAGAACCGACAGAGGATGGCCTGGCTACACAAGGTCACTATCGCGTTACTAACACGTCACACATGCGTCATTAACGCGAACTAACTCCAGCCTGTTTCCCTACAGAGAACCGACAGAGGATGGCCTGGCTACACAAGGTCACTATCGCGTTACTAACACGTCACACATGCGTCATTAACGCGAACTTACCCCAGCCTGTTTCCCTACAGAGAACCGACAGAGGATGGCCTGGCTACACAAGGTCACTATCGCGTCACTAACACGTCACACATGCGTCATTAACGCGAACTAACTCCAGCCTGTTTCCCTACAGAGAACCGGCAGAGGATGGCCTGGCTACACAAGGTCACTAGAACGTCACTAACCCGTCACAAACGCGTCATTAACGCGAACTAACTCCAGCCTGTTTCCCTGTTACAGAGAACCGGCAGAGGATGGCCTGTTTCACAAGGTCACTAGAACGTCACTAACACGTCACACATGCGTCATTAACGCGAGCTAACTCCAGCCTGTTTCCCTACAGAGAACCAGCAGAGGATGGCCTGGCTACACAAGGTCACTATCGCGTCACTAACACGTCACACATGCGTCATTAACGCGAACTAACCCCAGCCTGTTTCCCTACAGAGAACCGGCAGAGGATGGCCTGGCTACACAAGGTCACTATCGCGTCACTAACACGTCACAAACGCGTCATTTACGCGAACTAACCCCAGCCTGTTTCCCTACAGAGAACCGACAGAGGATGGCCTGGCTACACAAGGTCATCTCTACCCTGGAGTCGGCGGGGAGCAAGTCCTAAACGCGTCATCACGACGTCACAAAACTCCACCTTCGTCCAGCCAATCAGCGTAGAGTAACACGTAACGACAATCCAATCAGATCTTTGACAAGACAATCATCGGCAGTAAGACCTTAGGAGTAGTCACATTATTGAGTTCACAGGTCAAATTCAATGGCAACAGAATATTGTGTTTGCACTCACGTGATCGTGACGTCAGTACTATCCGCCATGTTGGATGGCTAGACCTTACGGTCGATGGGTAAATTTAAATTTGTTCTGTTAACATAGTCACGTATTTAAAAGTACATACAATACGCATGCGACTTCACAGGTCTGATTTGTTCAGGTTCAACCAATCAGTATGGCGGAGTGAAGTCACGTGCTAACCTCAAATAGGACGAATAGAAAAACAATGTAGCCATTTCGAAGCATTGAAAAGTGTGTATCGAAGTCAGCGAAATTCAATTAAACTAAAACACAACATAGGTCTAGTGGCACTGACGAAAGGAAGGAGATGCTACCTGAAACGTCTGACCGTTTCCAAGATTATATCCAGTTGCTTGGATTGAGAAATGTTTTTGGCGTAGTTCTAGTTTTTATTTAGCAGTTCAAGAACTCGAGACCATAAGAGCAAGACGAACTTCCACAATCGGAGGACAAACTATCGGATTCTGACGGGCACGGACTATTGACTAGAGAGACTAGCAGAGGTTCTATGTTTCACCACGTGTGATCTCATTGGAAAAGCACCCGAGTTTGTTTGTTTGTGCTTTGTTGGTATTTCGATATATCAATAAACTTTTCACTTAACATGCCTTCGTGTTTTCGTTCGGAACTTTGAAAAACACTTGTAATGTCAAGGTAGTATTGAATATACGTCAGGGGTAAGCTTTCACACAACGCACAGGTTCAAACAGCTGGCAAAGGGACTCGTTGTCTTTCTAATGTGTTATTCAACTTTTCACTTTTCGTGGGGTCGTGTGGCGTAACAGCAGGGTGTTCGACTCAGAACCAAGAGGTCCCGAGTTCGAATCCCTGACGCCACCGATGTTGTGCCCTTGGGAAAGGCACTTTACACGACTTTCCTCACTTCGCCCAGGTGTATAAAGATAAAAATGAGTATGTTGTTATCTGTACGTGGTACTGTTAATATAAGTTGTAAAAACTTGAGTGCAGTGCCACGTCGTCCTTGTCTGTCAAAAACCGAACTAAAAAAAAAACTTTTCACTGAGAATGCCAGCGTTCGATCGGAGTAACTTTGACAAACACATGTTATGTCATGGCAGTATCAAAGATGCGTCAGGGATAGACTCTCGTGCTACGAAAAGGTTAGAACAGCTGACAACGCACTTTGTTGTCATTTTAATTTGATGTCAAACTTTTCACAGAAAATGCCATCGTTCGATCGGAGTAACTTTGACAAACACATGTTATGTCACGGCAGTATTTATCAGAGATGCGTCAGGGATAGACTCCAGAAAGGTTAGAACAACTGACAAAGCACTTTGCTGTCATTTTGATTAAATATTAAACTTCTCACTAAGAATGTCATCGTTCGTTCGGAGTAGCGTTGATAAACACATGCAATGCCAGGGCCGTATTAGATAGACGTTGGGATAGACTCCAGCGCCACGGAAAGGTTGCTATGCGACGATAGAAAACAACAGAATAACAACAGCTGGCACAGCCGTGGGTAATATTGTAGGAGTTAGACCGTGGCTCAGGTGCGCTGGCTGAGGAAAGCGTGAACGTGCAAACGGGCTCAGCAGGCAGAATAACAACATTAGTCACGGCTCATCCCGACTGGCAGCAACTTACGTAACAAGTGCACCAGGAAAAGGTGAAGGCGGGATTTCTAAACCATAAGCTGAGAGTGTGTACTGAGTCGAAATTATTCTTCACAAGAGTTGAACTTTGACTTCCAACACAAGCAAAATTAGACTTGCCCAAAATTTCGACGGATCAACCCTTTGCCAAGGAATGGGATACTGTGACGCCACGTTATGCATACAGGACACGTGACTCGGTGAGCAGTGGATCATTAGTTTCAGAAAGCCTATGGTGCCCCCCTCCCCTTCTTTTTCTGAGACTTTGTGTTAATGTAGAAGGTATTGAGTATAATTAAAGTTCCCAGTCATCTTTATCTGTATCTATGAAACACTGTGGACTAGACTGAGTTTCGTTTCCCAACGTTTCATTGCTCTTGGTCTTCTTCATGACAGCTAGTGTGTGATCGGTCATCTGCAGATGTTCACACTTAGATCTTTAGTTTGACAATTTCACACAGGAATAGGACTGCCCAGATCAGCCACAGACGATGCTGTAAAGTAGAGACGAACTAGGATTAACAATTGACAGTATTGGACGGTGGAGGGCAGAGGCATACGTAGTACAAATGGTTTAGGGGATTGTTTATCGACATAGAGCTTTCCGCTTAAAACGCTTACCATACGGCTGCGGAGCGCCACCTGGAGACTTAAATTGGTATTGCCAGTTAATTTGCCACACATATATAAGACGAGGGTATAACATCATCCTTGGCATATCATGGAAGGACAAAGTGACCAACACCGAAGTGCTGTCCCGCGCCGGCCTCCCTACCATGTTCACCCTGCTCAGACAGCGCAGACTTCGCTGGCTAGGCCACGTCCGTCGCATGGAAGATGGCCAAATCCCCAAAGACCTTCTCTACGGAGAACTGATCTCAGGAAAGAGACGCACCGGGAGGCCACAGCTGCGTTTCAAAGATGTCTGCAAGAGGGACTTGAAGGCTCTAGATATTGATACGGAGCACTGGGAGGACCTTGCAAGTGACCGTTCCAGGTGGAGATGCACACTGTTCAGACAGCTCAAATCAGGAGAAGCCAGACTGATGCACAGCGCAGAAGAAAAGCGGATCCGCAGAAAAGAGCTTTGCAACAGAACTGAGTCCGCTTACAGATGTGATTTTTGTGGCAGAGACTGCCATTCTCGTATAGGGCTGTTTAGCCATAGTCGAGGCTGTAGGGCCGTTGTGAATTAGGATTTTACCATGGTCAATACTGACCGACGGAGGCCATATATAACATCATCTTGGCTGATGATAGATAGCCTTTGTCAGACCAAAATTAGATGTTAAAAATTGAATAAGGTAAATGATTGAATGAACACATGGTTGCTCAATTCGGCATGTAGCTTTTTTTCCAGTCTGCATTAACTTCTGCAGCACTGCG
Organism: Branchiostoma lanceolatum; assembly: GCF_035083965.1. Taxonomy (NCBI): domain Eukaryota; kingdom Metazoa; phylum Chordata; class Leptocardii; order Amphioxiformes; family Branchiostomatidae; genus Branchiostoma; species Branchiostoma lanceolatum. The sequence continues at coordinate 622,739 of NC_089724.1, read as the reverse complement.
CCATCTAGCGGGACTTGCAGTACCAGCCAGCGTCTTTCCACACAAGTGCTCAAGCGCCCCCTATGCAAGCAGTTGCGAAGTGCATGAACGGAGATTTATCGGCACATAGCAGAATTATTAAAGTATTGCCGATTCGACCTTCCACGCAAGATTTAACATCTGATTGAAAAGGAACGCAAAAAGCATATATGGTTTCATGGTGCTGATTTTTTTCTGCAATACATTCAACAAGTGTTGCATCTCTAAACCAGGATTCTGTCACTCATATTTAAGCGTGTCACGTGCACAATTGTCATACGGTCACGTACACAAACGTCTTACAGTCACGTGCAAACGTCATACAGTCACATGCACAAGTTATACAGCCGCGTTCACTAACGTCATACAGCCACGTGCACAAACGTTATACAGTCACGTGCATAAACGTCATACAGTCACGTGCACAAATTTCATACCGTCACGTGCACAAACGTCATACAGTCACGTGCACAATTGTCATACAGTCACGTGCGCAAACGTAATACAGTCAAGTGCACACGTCATACAGCCACGCGCACAAACGTCATACAGTCACGTGCACACATCATACAGTTACGTGCACACAACATGCATTCACTTGCACCAACGTCATACAAATGTATCGATCCGTCTATTCGATGTTCCATCAATCACCACGGTGGTTATGACGTCACGTGGAGACACCATATACATATACTTGCAATCTACTCACCCATCAACCTCTATTTCCTTTTCTAGATTCATAATATTCTAATGGTAAACTCAAAAACCATGCGTGATGCTCAATGCAAATACATGCAAATTACGGCACCGAAAGCATAAAACACGGCTCAGCGATCTGCAGAGGAGCAGTTATATTCGCCTTCCTATACTGGGATGGGCTTTTAAGCACGTAATGCTTCGTGAAGGGAGTCCCTAGGTCGGTAAGGGGTCGTTTCTGCACAGTGGTCCGGTCATTAGCTTAGCTCTGATTTTTCCTGTACGTTTTCATTCTGTTATTATTATTACACAGGCTGCCTTTCGTAAAAGACAATCGTAGGGTTAATATTGATTTTGTTTAGCAATGCCCATAGCCAAATGTATACGTATCTTCTTATACTTCGGTCCCATTTTCAGTCCGGGGCCCGGCCGGGTTGTTTGCGAAAACGAAAAAATGCACATCAAGAGGGTACACAATAAATGGTTAGGAGTATTTTTTTAAGTATTGTGTCTTTTGTTTTCTTTTATATCATATTTTCGTTCCCACCAGCTGCCCGGCCGGGTCCCGGATTGGAAATGGGACCGTAGCATTAGTCGTTATAACCACCCTTCGGCGTAACACACCAGCTTCGCATGCACAAATGTAACGGCATGAAATGAAACGCAACTTAATCCGTGTTTTTTTCGATCCTAGCTTAAGCCCGGCAAATAGGAGTGAGATACGAGAACGCACATTTCAGCCAAGCAGTTAGTGCCTTGGGTTCATCATGGACGGGCTCGAATCCCGGGAGCAAGGAGACAGTACTACTCGCCTCTTGTGTTTCAATGCAAACGCAGAGAAAAGATCGCTGACACCCGGACTGCGCTGCTCTGTTTATTAACTAGAGTCTGGATACTTAGATACTTTATTTCCTCCATTTGCTATCATACAAGTAACAAGTAAGTAGCTAATCCTCCTGGAGCACAGAAACAACACACGACTGACAAAGTACATACAAATTGTTACAGCTTTTTACATACTACATTATAATTGACTAGCTTATATACATGTTCCTTATGATCTCCCCTCTCACTCCTCGCGGCACGCTGGCGGCGTCGCTGCGGCCGATCGAATTGACAAAGCACTCAACGAATTTCATCTTTTTATATGTGTGTTTTGTTGTCGTGTTGGTCATACGTGTACGTTTTGAATGATATTCCCATTATAAAGTCAAGGGCAACACAAATTCAGTTTAGGACGCAGCGACGCCGTCAGCGTGCCGCGGGTCCAGTGAGAGGGGGGCTTTAGGACGCAGTGACGCCGCCAGCGCGCCGTGTGTCTAGTGAGAGGGGGGCTTTAGGACGCAGTGACGCCGTCAGCGTGCCGCGGGTCCAGTGAGAGGGGGGCTTTAAGACGCAGCGACGCCGCCAGCGTGCCGCGGGTCCAGTGAGAGGGGGGCTTTAGGACGCAGTGACGCCGCCAGCGCGCCGTGTGTCTAGTGAGAGGGGGGCTTTAGGACGCAGTGACGCCGTCAGCGTGCCGCGGGTCCAGTGAGAGGGGGGCTTTAAGACGCAGCGACGCCGCCAGCGTGCCGCGGGTCCAGTGAGAGGGGGGCTTTAGGAAGCAGTGACGCCGCCAGCGTGCCGCGGGTCCAGTGAGAGGGGGGCTTTAGGACGCAGTGACGCCGCCAGCGTGCCGCGGGTCCAGTGAGAGGGGGCTTTAAGACGCAGCGACGCCGCCAGCGTGTCGCGGGTCCAGTGAGAGGGGGGCTTTAGGAAGCAGTGACGCCGCTAGCGTGCCGCGGGTCCAGTGAGAGGGGGGCTGTAGGATGCAGTGACGCCGTCAGCGTGCCGCGGGTCCAGTGAGAGGGGGCTTTAAGACGCAGCGACGCCGCCAGCGTGCCGCGGGTCCAGTGAGAGGGGGGCTTTAGGAAGCAGTGACGCCGCTAGCGTGCCGCGGGTCCAGTGAGAGGGGGCTTTAGGAAGCAGTGACGCCGTCAGCGCGCCGTGGGTCTAGTGAGAAGGGGGCTTTAGGACGCAGCGACGCCGCCAGCGTGCCGTGGGTCCAGTGAGAGGGGGGCGTTAGGACGCAGCGACGCCGCCAGCGTGCCGCGGGTGCAGTGAGAGGGGGGCTTTAGGACGCAGCGACGCCGCCAACGTGCCGCGGGTCCAGTGAGAAGGGGGCTTTAGGACGCAGCGACGCCGCCAGCGTGCCGCGGGTCCTGTGAGAGGGGGGCTTTAGGATGCAGTGACGCCGCCAGCGTGCCGCGGGTCCAGTGAGAGAGGGGCTTTAGGACGCAGCGACGCCGCCAGCGTGCCGCGGGTCCTGTGAGAGGGGGCTTTAGGACGCAGCGACGCCGCCAGCGTGCCGCGGGTCCAGTGAGAGGGGGGCTTTAGGACGCAGCGACGCCGCCAACGTGCCGCGGGTCCGGTGAGAGGGGGGCTTTAGGACGCAGCGACGCCGCCAACGTGCCGCGGGTCCGGTGAGAGGGGGGCTTTATATTTAGGATGCAGTGACGCCGCCAGCGTGCCGCGGGTCCGGTGGGAGGGGGGCTTTACGATCTCCTGCCTAAATTCGCGCCGGTTTAAGTCTGGTTACCGAGACGCCCCTAATGATCCCAGCGGGGCGCGCGCTCTCGTCTGCGGGGAGACAAGAACAGCCATCACCTCATCAGCCCGTAATGATCATGGCTCTGGGGCTCAAACTTTCGGTAGAAATTAATCCTCAGAGCTTAGTTCTAAAAGGTCTTCCTACCCTATACTCCAGCATACACCACCATCTTATAGTTGAATACACCACCGTTTTGGTTTTGGAGCATTTGATAATTTGCGTAACTTTTTTTGTTACCTTTGCTGTAACTTTGAGTTGCTGTAAAGCCCAATGCACGTTGGAAATCGCCTAGTAGGCGATATGTAAATGTATTCCCCTAGTAAAAATAAGAACAAGCAAACAAACAAGGAAATCTTATACCACAAAACACCACGATCTTAGAGAACCAGGCACAGTAAGATCAGATATCTGCACATATGCAATGATTATAACACAACATCGAAAACGTATGCTAGCCCTTATTGTATGTATGTATTAGTAATTATGATGTTAAATCTTATTCTATACTTCCTCTTTGTGTTATGAAAACGAAGTCTTGCCATACCTTGTACCATGTACAATTGTCGCGCAATAAAGTTCTTCTATGTCACGTGCTTCTTTGTGTTATCGTCTTATCCTACAAACATGCAATGGGGGGGGGGGGGGGGCAGACAGTGAGTGAGTGTGCCAAGGTGTGTGTGTGTACGGTGTCGGTATGTGTGTGTGTGTGTCTCTGTGTGTGTGTGTGTGTGTGCGTGTGCGTGTGTGTTTGTGTGTGCATGTGTTTGTGTGTGCGTGTGTGTGTGTGCGTTTATTTGTGTATGTGTTCGTGTGTGTTCGTGTGTGTGTGTAAAGTACACAACAAAGCTAGTGCCTAAAAAATGAATAGAATAATTATGATGCAGGACGTACGAATTTAGCTAGCTCATGGTTCATAACATAAAAAGATAGGAGAGTAGTGAAGATAAGACAAAGAAGTTACAATCTTTCGGCAAGACAACCTTGTCCAAAAACTAAGACGAGCCGCTCTAATCCTGGCACAGGAGACCATGGGAGGATAACCGGCGTTGTAATCACACATTTCACATGGGACTGAAGACCGCATGTACGTACTAACAAGAACAGGGAAGAATCTCCAAGCAGATATTGGAAGGCAAAATCGTCATTTTATTTAGCTTCCCACTCTTGTTACAAATTGTTAGTGTGCCTGTTCATGGCTTTCAACATTTGATTGGAGTTTAACCAGAGAGAGAAAAGCTAACTAGAACTATCGCCACCGCAGAAAAAGGTGGCCATCAGATCACGGTATGTCTGTAACGAGAAGACAGGGCTAGGGACAGGAATGGAGGCCGGTATCCACATCATTAGTCGTAATTAACACTTCACCGCAAGGTCGGGCCTAGTAAGGCTGCTCTGTTGCCTTTAATTCTGACTCTCTTCACCGCTGGGTTTTGTGTCAAATGACGGCTTTCACTAACCACATTTTCCGTGGCCATGGATGGTATACCCTGTAACGTTACAATAACTCGAAAATCAGTATAAAGCAGGTCCAAAATACTGGTCCTTTGAGGCACCATTTCTTATTCCAGATCCTATCCAAAGAATGGGTTATTAGTAAAAATTATCATTAAATACCAGAAGTCTAAATAAACCATTTGTTACCTGAGTGTGTATTTATGTGTCTGTCAAAAGTTAGTTTGTCAAATTGTTCAGGCACAGTTGTATTTGCATCTGTATTTGTGCAGTTACAGACCTCAGCCTAACCCCCTGTACCTGTATCCATACCACATGTTTTGTTAATTCAGGCAGCACTAGCATACACCCATTCCATTACTGGTACAAACCACTTCTACAGCTTCGACGTCAAAATAGGGAGTCCTTGACACTAAGCCACCGATACTGTAACTAGTCACAGCTATATGACATCGATCCTAAATGGCCTCTACAGTTCAATTAATGGGTTTCAGCTGGATACTAACCATTTAGCTTGTTGATGACATGTTCTAACTAGGTGGGCAGGACACCGGAATGAAGTGATCTAAAACGAAGAGAACTGTTGAAACAGATGTACTTTTATCAAACGCTCATCGTCGTCTTAGTTTCTGATGAGAAACTTTTCTATCATCCTGGATCTCGTGTTTCATCTGAAGGAGAGTAATTTGGATTTTTAGGTCAATTAGCCTTGTAATTAGCTCACCCCTTTGATCCCAACATTTCTCGTTAGCGATGCATTATTGACTTCTGGTTGTGGGAACATTAGCGGCCCGTGGAGCGCTGTTATTGATGCTAAGTGGGTGGGACAACCCTTCTCCTTGAATGGACAAAGTTGATGTAATAAAGGCTGAGCATCTCGCTATTAATTGGAATTGAGGCCACTTCTACTGAGATTAGCGGCGGGTAATTTTACGACGTGCGTCATAGAGAGTATGTTTGGGAGATGAGGTAATTAATGTATTCATAATGAGGTCACTTATGGGTGGCTATGGTGTCCTTCAAAAGACACACATACGTACATAAATAGTATTACGTACATACTCACACACACACACACACACACATATATACATGTATATATATATATATATAGAGAGAGAGAGAGAGAGAGAGGGGAGAGAGAAAGAGAGACAAACACGCATGCACACACACACAGACACGCACACACAGAGAAACACGCGCACACAAATACACAAAGGGTTGGGTTGGATTTTTGTGTATCAGAATGCCAAATGTTAAAACTTTTATACAGTAATAAACCTGATAAATGACTGAAAAAAGATGTCGGAGAGCAATTATAAGAAGTGATAGGGTAATATTACTAGACCTTACATCCGGCTTTTTTCTACCGCAAATGCCATGTATCCATTTCTAGTACAGACTCTCACAGTCGGACATTAATTCTGTTTACTAAAGGCAACTGTGGTCTCCTAATTCAAATGAACTACTGATTTTGCTGCCTGCGAATCATTTCCATAATGAGTACGGTACAAATTTATAATTGTTCCAACACTGGAATGGGAAAATCAGGTTTCTCTGTTTGCACTGGGAAATGCAATCGAACACTAATGTTCCCACATAGATATAAACGTGAAACATAAAGCACTAAATATAAATTAAAGACAGAAATAACTCAATAACACGCTAATGATTATAGCTATAATTTGCCAAAGCTGCATAGATATGGATGATGCGGAATAACTGGGGATAAACAGGTCATGGGCGGCAATATGAAGTTTTGCTTCGCAGTAAGAGCAGTAAGACGAGGGAAGCACAAACGTACAGGAAGGAAATTATCTGTGTTTATATCAGTATATGGCTGGTGCGACCACCCTTCGGTGTAACTTTCTGTATCTGTATAGTCTGTATTGTTACCCTTCGGAGTAACACACCGGCTTCAGTATCTGTGTATAGCCGGTATAATCGCCCTTCGTTATAAGGCTTCTGTATCTGTATCTGTATAGCCGGTTTAGCCGCCCACCGGCGTAACACACCAGCTTCTCAGCATCTGTATAGCCGGTTTAGCCGCCCACCGGCGTAACACACCAGCTTCTCAGCATCTGTATAGCCGGTTTAGCCGCCCACCGGCGTAACACACCAGCTTCTCAGCATCTGTATAGCCGGTTTAGCCGCCCACCGGCGTAACACACCAGCTTCTCAGCATCTGTATAGCCGGTTTAGCCGCCCACCGGCGTAACACACCAGCTTCTCAGCATCTGTATAGCCGGTTTAGCCGCCCACCAGCGTAACACACCAGCTTCTCAGCATCTGTCTAGCCGGCATATCCACCCGTCGGCATTCAGCTTTACAGGCACGCGCCGCGGAGGCAGCTTGTTATTATATTACATTAGGCCACAGCAAGTAAATTTTATGGATGACATCCTCCGCAGACCCCAAAATTAATGAGATAGGGCGAAAAAAAAACAAGATTCCTATATTTTCAAATTTTGAGATCATGAAGCTTCTTAAACAAGAATTGAGGCGACGAAATATGATATCATGACCAACAGGTCTTTTATTCCTGTATTTAACCAATGAGGTTTCAAATATAATATAAAACCTCCTTGATTCAACAGGAAACATGTCCTTGTAGATGTGTATACATCTCAATAGACCAACTACAACAAATGCAGAAAAGAGCTTGTTGTACGTATACCATCATCTGAAGCAACTACACTGGGTATTCATATGTTATGAAACACCTTGTGTATACAGCTCAATTAACTAGACCCCCCCCCCCCCATTATTTATATAATGTCCTTGCTAGATCTAGAACAAACGCAGAAAACAGCTTGTCATACCATCATGGGCAGGAACTACACTGGGTATTCATATGCAATGAAACACCTTAGACTGTCAACGTTTACGACATATTTGCCCATTTTTGGCATGTTGACCACCGTCGGAGGGCAATGAAATTTCTTGTTTTTTATTTCGAAATCAGGCGAAAATTAATGAGCGCGCTGATGTCATCCATAAAAATTACTTGCTGTGGCCTTAATTGAAAAACTCATCCCACCTATTATTTGTACGTCTAGCTGCATCTAGCTGCAACCGTTGTTTCCAGCTATCTAGCGGGGTTGCCCATGCGGTACTTGGTTTCAATGACTGCCACTCTATAATAATGACCATAATTGATAGAAAGAAAAAAGAATTTTAGCATCTCAATCCTGAGTTGATTACTTGTAGTCATGACTGTTTCCTTGATTTTTGATGCATCAACATGTTATTGAATTTTAAACAAAACCGTTCAAGAAAGTGATCGATTCATTTTACAGAATTGAGTTCCAGGTGAGGGGAAGTCCCCACATTCATTGTTTTGAATATATGTAATTATTTTATTTGCAAGTTCTTGCCCGAGGGCTAATTACAACATGAAACAATGCAAATCAAGGGTATACTGTACAGATAGTGCGAGTTAACAATGTTGACTAGTAGAACACATGGCTATTCTGAAAACTACTACGGAATACAATCTACGCTTTTTGGGTTTGATTTCTTTTTTGGAAGCACTGGAAGACGAAGTGTCCAATTTTTTTGTAATGAGTGGGTTTTGGGAGGTTAACAGGGTTCTAGTTTTCTTTTCGTCAGAAAACGTTTTGAAATTGTGGTAAGTTTTGGTGGCTTCTTTAAAAAGCTCTTTAAAAAGCTCATATAACTCCGACATGTTGTTTAGATAGCTAGTGAGGGTGTTCCCACTGCACTTGGTGGCCACGAGTTTCGCTCTACGATAGTTCCACCTCAATCGTGGATTGATAATCCGTGTACTTGAAGGCCAGTCATCTCATGTCCGCCTAGAAACCGTGCCAGCTTGTCAAACCAGGGGGGTCATATAGACCTCCTTGGTCAAACTAGAAGTTTGTCAGTCGCATATGAATCGGCAATCATCGAGTAGTTGTAGGATCAAACTTTGCAGGGCGTATGTATAAACGTCATTTGATAAAGGTATACAGAAACGACATTGCACCATTGCTAATATAATGTTTACGACAGAAAATACAGTGCACACTGAACCAATGGACGGAACGGCAAATAAGCACTGTACAGGTGTTAAAGAGAACGACTTGTTCATTTGTTTTAGTTTACCTCGGTACCGGTTGTATTTTTGTCTCTTGAAAATTCCTAAAAATATTGAGAAAAAAACGCAACAGCTTTGCTTTTGTCTGGGACGTAGTAAAGTAAGATATCAAACGTTTTGTTCTCCCAGTGACATGGAAGGAAGACGACTTTGCATATGAGACGGATTTGTTGACAGTTCGCGAACCGTCGCCAGGCCCGCCCCGGGAGTGTTCGCCTAACGCCCCGGGAGTGTTCGCCTAACGCCCCGGGAGTGTTCGCGTGACGCCCGGGGGGCGCTCCGGTGACGCCGGCGTTGTTTGCCGTGATGGAAGACAATCGAGTTGTACAGAAGTGGAACACAGCTTTCAATACCCTCCTCAAAACCTAATCCGATTTCCCTCCCGACACAAAGACAGGACCTTTCCCTGCACCGGCCCAAACCGCATTACGGAACCGGCCCTCGCGTCCGGGGAGACCCGGAATTAGATCCGGGGACTTTGGGACGTCTTTTCCGCAAAATAACACGACCTCCAACTGATGCTGATTAATCTCAGTAGAGAAAAGTTAGCTGATAATTAGGTCGTTCCTTTGAGACTAACTTTGTAGTATTGATCCGGCACACAGAAGTTAAAGCCGTTCTAACTACAGGGTAAAGGCCGCATATATTCTGCAAGGTAAATACTTAACTGTTTAAAGCCTTACATGGCTTTGTATGTGAAGGTCTCAGCAACATATATTCATATCATAATTATCGAATAAACTATTCAGGAGAAATGAAAAAAAAAGACAAGCAAATTCAATGGACCGTGGCGATGAGCTTTAAACCTGTAAAATCCGTACTTGGTCTGTGGGAGAAGTAAAGAAAAATGTCTTATTTTACAAAACAGGTCTAGATCGCAGTTTGCAAAGCTTGACAATACCAAACAAAATTACTTCTCGAAATTCGTGATCTCTACATGGATAGCCTTACAGGTTGATATTTCTGTGAACTTAAAGCGAAGTAAGTCAACTTGGATGTCACAAACACCTTCAGTTTCATTAATAGATTTCTTCACAGGCGAAGGTGAGTATATTTCCAGGAAAGATTTCGTCTAGCGGATGACATCAGGCGTTCGTCATGCCTCGGGCTCCAGGGGCCATGCTTCCTCTCCGGGCGGCACCGCGACCCCCCGAGGGCCGTAATGGCTAATGTGATCACGCGCTGAACGGTATAAATACGCCGGGACGGCAGCACCGACAACCAGCAAAGACCGGCCAGGAACAAGCACAGGTAAGTGGCAGCTACGCACTCTTCCGTAAAGGCTTGTGTAGGACCGTAAAGTCGTACGCTAGACCTTAAATCAGTAAGTAGGGTTAAGTAAATGCGACAGGTATGCGAGGATCATCGTCAAGTAATGGAGTGGGTATTATAGTACAGTCGTGCCTTAAGTTGTGACTTCGTAGCTCAGTTTTTACCATCAGCCCTTATATTTTGCAAAGTCTAGTTGGTGGATTCGATATGGCAACATCGTGAGCTGTAGTGTTGCAACAATCGCATCAAGTCTTCACAAAGGTGTTGTTAACAGATGGCCTCTTCGCTTTCGGTCGGTTCTTTGATTTGACCCATAGACGGGAAATAAACTTTGGCGATGAAAGAAAGGTGTTATTCTATAAGCAAATCATGCTCCCGAAAAAGTTCCTTGCCGGCGGTCTCCCTCCCTTCGACGCCAATCTTATTTAATGTGGTTTGATTACCACAACTATGTCATTAAGCCGCAATCCGACCCTCGTCATGGCGAAATGAAGACCCGAAATGACCACGTAATCTGTGACGCAGCCCGTCCCGAAGGCGCTCCCGGAGTGAGAAATGATGGCTCTGTCCTTAGGAAGGTCGGCGGATATCTGACGGTTTTTATTCCGTGATTGCCCCCCGGCGCCGCTGAGAATTCCGGCCGTCCCAAACTTATGCGCGGAACCGCATGCGGGCTCACAGACCGGGTCGCGCGGTGATCAGGGCGCGGGGGTGAGGCGGCAGATTAACATTCGCGGCACATTTGATGAGGGGCTCATTATGCCCGGTGTGTCCGCGGAGTCATCGTGATTAGGGTAGTCAGGTCACGTCGCGGGGTGTATAAAAGGTCCCCTCAGTCTTGGTGAAACTTGTGACATCGCCAGTTCAGCCGAGAGGAGCGACTTCAGCGGCAGGTTAGTGTTTGCTGTGAGACATGCCCTTACCCCTGGTCCAGTGCGGACTTCTGTCCATCTACAGGTTATTGCGTATCGCTACTACGTAGATTCGTTTGCCCGCACGTCGAAGCTTACAACAGAACTTGGCTAAAATTATTGGAGTTACTCATTGGAATTATTAGAAGTGGTCGCTGGGATTAGTATATAATTTGCTATTGTTCACTTTGGCAGGGCAACCGTTGAGTAGAAGTGGCTTTAGCAAACCTTGATCCCATCTCCACCGGAGTTGTTCAATTGTTTCTGGATATCTCACTATCGAGTAGTTTTCCTTGTAATCTCTAGCATTGGGGTTATTGATGGCATGAAATTCGTGAATCCATTTGAAGGCTGGTAAGCAAAGTTTGGCAGACCGCACTGGGGACTGTGGCTAGAAGTGTCGTGTTGGCTTTGCGGTCTTCCGCTTTTATATAACTTTAAGAGCGTTTCGGCTTATTGTTCGTTCCTGCTGTGCCGTCTCAAGCTTTAAAAAACTTCGGTGACATTGGCGTCTCGCATTCACGAAGCGTGTTGAAAGTGAGCATTAACCCTCCGGATCCTTCCCGGTCTTCAGGAATTGAGTAAAAAGGGATTTGTAAAGAATTACCCGTACTTCATTCACTCGTGACTGCACCTGATTACCCCAAAGCACGAGAATTTCTAATCTTAATGACGGAAGTACGAACCACACGTTTCAGAATACGAACGGGATTTTCTTGCGGCCTTTATATTCACTGGGATGCGAAGACCAACCTTGCCATTTCTCCTCCACCTTTACAAGACAGACCAGCACAGGAGCTGAACCACCATTCACTGCACTTTGTAATGAAGACTCTAGTATATGTGGATGCGTTGTGAAGATGCTGAATAACATTCTGCACTTTGTAATGAAGACTCTAGTATATGTGGATGCGTTGTGAAGATGCTGAATAACATTCTGCACTTTGTAATGAAGACTCTAGTATATGTGGATGCGTTGTAAAGATGCTGAATAACATTCTGCACTTTGTAATGAAGACTCTAGTATGTGTGGATGCGTTGTGAAGATGCTGAATAACATTCTGCACTTTGTAATGAAGACTCTAGTATATGTGGATGCGTTGTAAAGATGCTGAATAACATTCTGCACTTTGTAATGAAGACTCTAGTATATGTGGATGCGTTGTGAAGATGCTGAATAACATTCTGCACTTTGTAATGAAGACTCTAGTATATGTGGATGCGTTGTGAAGATGCTGAATAACATTCTGCACTTTGTAATGAAGACTCTAGTATATGTGGATGCGTTGTAAAGATGCTGAATAACATTCTGCACTTTGTAATGAAGACTCTAGTATATGTGGATGCGTTGTGAAGATGCTGAATAACATTCTGCACTTTGTAATGAAGACTCTAGTATATGTGGATGCGTTGTGAAGATGCTGAATAACATTCTGCACTTTGTAATGAAGACTCTAGTATATGTGGATGCGTTGTGAAGATGCTGAATAACATTCTGCACTTTGTAATGAAGACTCTAGTATATGTGGATGCGTTGTAAAGATGCTGAATAACATTCTGCACTTTGTAATGAAGACTCTAGTATATGTGGATGCGTTGTGAAGATGCTGAATAACATTCTGCACTTTGTAATGAAGACTCTAGTATATGTGGATGCGTTGTGAAGATGCTGAATAACATTCTGCACTTTGTAATGAAGACTCTAGTATATGTGGATGCGTTGTGAAGATGCTGAATAACATTCTGCACTTTGTAATGAAGACTCTAGTATATGTGGATGCGTTGTGAAGATGCTGAATAACATTCTGCACTTTGTAATGAAGACTCTAGTATATGTGGATGCGTTGTGAAGATGCTGAATAACAAACAAGATTAATACGGAACTCAAACGCCTAAGGCCACATCCAATCCGGGGCCCGTCCAGGCAGTCTTGGCGAACGAATATTATGGTATAAAACAAGAAAAAGCGCAAAAAGTACCAAAAATTATTCAAGAGCATAGTTTGTGCATATTTATTGATTTCCACTTTAATATTTCGCTTCCGCAAACAGTCCGGCCGGGCCCCGGTTTGGAAATGTGACCCTACCATACGTGTGACAGCCCCCTACTGTAATTGGTTGCCGGTGCGAGTACGCGTCCTGACCGATGCCCATAGTTCGGCACATCCTCCCTACAACACTTCACTGCTCTATCTACCTCGGCCCGGGCACTGACGGTTTCATAATGGACTGTGGCCGGGTGGCCGTTCCTCTTTAGAACAGTCGCTCCACTGCAGGTTGTAACGCTCATGTGTTGTTCTGTTCTCTTTATTTCAGGTACACTTTGAAAACTTTCACTTTCACAGATGGCAGGAAGAATGACCTTGTGGCTACCGACCTTGGCCATCGCCTTCGTCGTCTTCATCTGGGGAAGCGTGCCGGCAGAGGCGGAGTGAGTCACCTTTCCTCTTACATCATTGTCTTGCCTCTTACATTTGCCATTTCGCGAACTCACCTACAGAGAAAAATGCATTCGGCCTTTTCCCGCCCCCGCCAGTAGCCTTTCCAGTGTCCCACTAAGTATTCTGTGAATCAGGACCGGGGATCTGTAGAGAGCTAGCTGCTCAGCCCTGTATTTTCAAAGAAAACAACTGATGTCCAATAAGACTGATCCTGGATTCTCTTCTTTATTTATATTGAGTTATTTGATCGCTGTAAAAGAGTGTTATCATTGATCTCTCTCCTGTGTTAGTATTGTGTTGTCATACTTTTGCTTTGGATCCGTGGTTTATGTGTTGTCTTATTGTATTATTATTTTGTTTATTTGTTATTTTGCAAAATGAATAAAAAAAATAAAAAATAACAAATAAAAAAAAGACTGATCCTGGAAGTTTCCGGGAAACAAAGACATTTGAGGTTTCAGAACGTCAATCTCTGTACATAACATTTGGCGCCGAGAGATTTTTTCTGACTGAAGTGTTTACCGCTAGTACCCATGGTGACCATCCATGTAGGCGTAATGGCTACTTTGTTATGACCTTTAAACGATTAAATCCTGTCTGTCGGAGAGAAATGTTAATTTTAATGCGTTTTTCGTAGATTATTTATCTGTAAAGGTTTCCCTGTGAGATTTTAAAACGTGTGAGACGTAAAATCTTTGCAACCCTCCGGACGCACGAAGACATCAATTCTCTAAGTTGTCTTCACGCCAAAGATGTGATGATAGGATTCAACGGAGTAAGCCGTGGTTGTCGCGACAATACGAACCTATAGAACGCACATATCCCGCTATCATGGCGACATCGCGAGGCTATAGACCACACATCACCCGTTATCATCAGCCAGAGACGCTTAACGATACTGTGATCATTGCGCCGATTTCATTTCTAACACTTTGCTGGTGCCAATAAAGATCTTATATATCAAAACATCTCCATTGAACCAAGACATGATATGGTGTTTTCCGAACCCGACGTTTAAAACTAGTTTGCTCTGGAAAATGTTTAGTACATCCACGTTGTTGAAGTCTACCCTGACGCTTGTCATCTCTGACCGATCAGAAAGCTGTTTAGACTTAGATCTTTCTGTGTTTTGTTGCACAACGCAACGCAGAGCGATTCTGGGCCAGGCTCTTCGCTTACTTCAGTCTAATCCTAGTTCGAGGTCCCCTTTGTAGCAAAAATTGCTAGGAATCTAACCCTGACCATCGATCTTGTGTCTGCTAGCTTGGCAACTCGGCCATGGAGAAACAATACATTACAGCGATAACTTAACGTTGTTCATTCAGTCATTAATCATCATCATCCTCATCCGCTTACCCTTCTTTACCAGGGAGAAGAGACTGGCGGAGTTGAACATCGGCAGTGACCGAGGGAGCCAGTTGGCGCGAGACGCGCTGGCGGCAAAACTCGAATCAATCGTGGGGAAGAGGACCGCCAGCAAGCGGATAGCACAGAGCATCGTCACAGGTGAGACACACCTGCAGATGAAGCATCAGGTAAACCTCCACCTGCACACACCTGACAAACAGATAGCACAGAGCATCGTCACAGGTAAGACATGCCTGCAGATGGAACACCTGAGATAGGTAAACCACCATCTACACACACCTGCCAAACAGAGCATTGTCACAGGTAAGACGCACCTGCAGATGAAGCATCAGGTAAACCTCCACCTGCACACACCTGACGAACCGATAGCACAGAGCATCGTCACAGGTAAGACATGCCTGCAGATGAAGCATCAGGTAAACCTCCACCTGCACACACCTGACGAACAGATAGCACAGAGCATCGTCACAGGTAAGACACACCTGCAGATGAAGCATCAGGTAAACCTCCACCTGCACACACCTGACAAACAGATAGCACAGAGCATCGTCACAGGTGAGACACACCTGTAGATGGATCACCTGAGATAGGTAAACCTTCATCTACACACACCTGCCAAACAGAGCATCGTCACAGGTAAGACACACCTGCAGATGGAACACCTGAGATAGGTTAACCACCATCTACACACACCTGCCAAACAGAGCATCGTCACAGGTGAGACACACCTGCAGATGAAGCATCAGGTAAACCTCCACCTACACACACCTGGCAAACAGATAGCACAGAGCATCGTCACATGTGAGACACACCTGTAGATGAAGCATCAGGTAAACCTCCACCTGCACACACACGCGAGCAAGCGGATAGCACAGAGCATTGTCACAGGTGAGACACACCTGCAGATGAAGCATCAGGTAAACCTCCACCTGCACACACACGCGAGCAAGCGGATAGCACAGAGCATTGTCACAGGTGAGACACACCTGCAGATGAAGCATCAGGTAAACCTCCACCTGCACACACCTGACAAACAGATAGCACAGAGCATCGTCACAGGTAAGACACACCTGCAGATGGAACATCAGGTAAACCTCCACCTGCACACACCTGACAAACAGATAGCACAGAGCATCGTCACAGGTAAGACACACCTGCAGATGAAGCATCAGGTAAACCTCCACCTGCACACACCTGACAAACAGATAGCACAGAGCATCGTCACAGGTGAGACACGCCTGCAGATGGAACATCAGGTAAACCTCCACCTACACACACCTGACGAACAGATAGCACAGAGCATCGTCACAGGTAAGACATGCCTGCAGATGGAACACCTGAGATAGGTAAACCTTCATCTACACACACCTGCCAAACAGATAGCACAGAGCATCGTCACAGGTAAGACACACCTGCAGATGGAACACCTGAGATAGGTAAACCTTCATCTACACACACCTGCCAAACAGATAGCACAGAGCATCGTCACAGGTGAGACACACCTGCAGATGGAACACCTGAGATAGGTAAACCTTCATCTACACACACCTGCCAAACAGATAGCACAGAGCATCGTCACAGGTGAGACACACCTGTAGATGGAACACCTGAGATAGGTAAACCTCCATCTGCACACACCTGCCAAACAGATAGCACAGAGCATCGTCACAGGTGAGACACACCTGCAGATGAAGCATCAGGTAAACCTCCACCTGCACACACCTGACAAACAGATAGCACAGGTAAGACACACCTGCAGATGAAGCATCAGGTAAACCTCCACCTGCACACACCTGACAAACAGATAGCACAGAGCATCGTCACAGGTAAGACACACCTGCAGATGAAGCGTCACGTAAACCTCCACCTGCACACACCTGCCAAACAGATAGCACAGAGCATCGTCACAGGTAAGACACACCTGCAGATGAAGCATCAGGTAAACCTCCATCTGCACACACCTGACAAGCGGATAGCACAGAGCATCGTCACAGGTGAGACATGCCTGCAGATGGAACACCTGAGATAGGTAAACCACCTGCCAAACATAGACTCACGAGTATGACAGGTAAACCTCCACCTGCACACACCTGAGAAACAGATAGCGCAGAGCATCGTCACAGGTGAGACACACCTGCAGATGGAACATCAGGTAAACCTCCACCTGCACACACCTGACAAACAGATAGCACAGAGCATCGTCACAGGTAAGACACACCTGTAGATGAAGCATCAGGTAAACCTCCACCTGCACACACCTGACAAACAGATAGCTATAGCACGGATTATCGTCACAGGTAAGACACACCTGTAGATAGAAGATCTAAAATAGGTAAAACACCATCTACCTGCCAAACAGATAGCACTGATCATTGCCACAGGTATGATAGACTCACGAGTATGACAGGTAAACCTCTACCTGCGTCGTGACAGGTGAGATGGACACACTAAGCCGATGAGTGAACCAACAATCTGAGGATAAAGAGGCAGAATAGCTTAACGCAAAATTACTTTACATCTCATAACACATATTTCAAAACAATACATTTTAAGCTGTCGCCACTTTTGGCGTCACTATCTCTACGGTTTAATCCCCGCCTAGCGTGGGAACAATTTCGTTCAAGCAAGCGCGGACGGCTGCATTTGAATGAGTGCTCATGTTTCAAGTTGGAAATTGCCTTCTTATATATATTCTGTTCTAACTGTATGTTCAAACGACAACACCTAGTTTTAAGACAATGTTGTCAGTGTCATTCATATAGTACCGAAAAGCTGCCATTGAACCTAGCTGCTTGAGTTTTGCATATTAATTGAAATTACAACTGATTCATTTTAGTCGGATTATCTGTTAAGCTTCTTATGCCGCTTCTTTTAATCTCGCTTTAGTGTTAATTAATGCACGCGGTCCAAAAAGATAGAAATGCTACTTTAAAATCTCTTCTCTAAGGTCGTACTTCAATCATAAATCTGAGGCAGCTTAATTGGTTGGTGCCTTGCCATCAAATTGAAAATGTCATTTCTATTTCCATTTCTCTATCCGACAAGAATATTCCACACTAAGGACAGGTTAAAGTCACAAACCTGATCAACCTTCATCACTAAGGGCAGGTACAGTTCACAACCCGGATGTAATGCCCAGCTCCAAATATGTACACAACTGATGCAATGTTCAGCACCATGGACAGTCACAACTGGTACGTGGTTAAGAACTGAGGAGTGGGATAAAAGAGACAACTGGTACATGGTACAGCAACAAAATCAAAACAAATACCAAGTAAAATCTATGCAAAGACTAGGTGTAACAGGCCGTTTGGTGTAGTGTAACCAGCTGAGTTCGCACCGCGTGCCTACAAAGCTGGTGTGTTACGCCGAAAGGCGGTTATGCCGGCTATATAGATGCAGATATAGAAAATAGTTTAATCAAAATAAACAACATGCGACCTTGACGGCTTCCTTATACGGTCAAAAACAACACCAACATCGTAAGTAATAGTGAGAAAATAATCAGTACTTTTCGCAGGCTTTCTCCATGCGCCGATTGGACCGCAGAGCCAATTGCAAGGGAAGGTCTAACAGTGAACAAACACTGATCAGTTCCCGTATGGTGTCTTTACAAACTGGCATCGTGTGGCGCAATCGGTAGGTTGTTTCGCCTAGAACCCAGAGGTCCCGGGTTCGAAACCACTGCTATGCCCCCGATGTTGTGTTCTTGGGAAAGGCACTTTACACGACTTTCCTCACTCCACCCAGGTGTGAAGGGGTACCTGACTTCTGTTGGGGAAGGTCGTATTGGTCACCTGCTGGCGCAGTTCCACAAAGTGCAAGTGTGGAGCAAATATGTATCTGTTGTATATGATGTGATTGTAAACCCTGCAGCAATTCAGCACTGGCTGCCATTGCACGGGTAATTTCTGACCAATAAACCATTACAACTGTATTATTATTTACCAGGGGCCAGAGCCAGTCAGCTGAGCGACGCGGAGAGACAGCAAGCCATCGACAGCATCCTGGAGAAGCTGGGCAAGCGCAGCGCAGAGATGTCCGTGGGCGAGGACATGGCAAGGGCGGCGGACCAGGAGGTAAACACTACCCATCTCTACGCCAAAAATAGTTACTCAAGAAACTGGACGTCTCAGATAGCATCCGCTGTCTTTCGTCAGTGACTAAATATAGAACTGGGAAACCAGATTTTATACCAAATATCTGACTAGATATGTTAATGAGTAAAGACAATTTAGGATGTCTTGACGTAGTCTTCAAAAGAAGATTAATTCAAGACAAGGTTTATACTGCTAGTTCAACGTCTGACTGTTTCACAATGTTATCCAGTTGCTTGAGTAAAACTTTTTGGCGTATCTTACTACCTGGATGTCTAACCTTCACCAACTACCCATCTCTGTTGCAGTCAGACGTGCAGAGCCTAGGTGTAACAGGCCGTTCAGTGTATTATAACCAGCTGCTGCCGCGCCACGTGCCTGCGAAGCTAGTTTGTTGCGCCGAAGGGCGGTTATACCGGCTATATAGAAACAGACAGTTTATTTATCTATGTATTTAGTTCTGTTTTATTTAGCCAGGGTGGCCTATCTCAGTGTAAGACACTGCTTCACAGTGGGACCCTGGAGACAAGCAGAACCGATTTAGGGAGTTCCGGGAGTAAACGACATGAATACTAGCCGCGCCGCTCTTCTTGTTTGCCTGTTGGCACATTACCGTACGTACGTGTTAGTGGCTTGGAAGCGGAAGCGCCTGTTTATTTATGTTTGCTTATCTATTTGTTTGTTTGTTTGTTTGTTTCCCTAGGCCAGGAGAGCGTTGCTGGAAGAGCTAATAGGCGGGAAGCGGAAGCGTCTGGCGGAGCTCGACATCGGAGCTGACCTCGCGAACGCACGGGACAGCCAGCGGCTGAGGCAGATGGTGGAGGACATCAGCGGCTAACTCACCTACTCTCACCCCGTCTAACGCAGAGTTCTAACCAACAACACGTCGTGTTGGCCTTCCGGTAGATAAGGCGACACGTGTCCGTCAGCTGTAGGCAAGGTTTGACAGAGATTGACATGCCTCTGTATTCATCTCATTTTGGATTATTTCTAGTCGACGGCGAGTTGACAATGATAAGGTAACGTTAGGCAATTCCATTCATTTCTTATGCTGAGAGAATACTGTATCAATAGAGAAGTTATACGCTGGCACGAGGCTACCGTTTCTTGGGCCCACACACTCCTCATGTTCGCATGACGCGAAATGAATTGAAGAAATAAAAGTGAGAAATCCACAGCTGTGCCTTCAGTCTTCAATCTTGTGAATTATAGCTGATGATATCAATGACAGTTTTATTGCAAGTTCATGCCCGTGGGCTAATTGCAAATACATAGGGAGAAACATACATGTGTCAGTGAACTGTGACTGACTAGGTTGTAACTTGCTTGCTTGCTTGCTTAGGTCGAGACTGGACGGTCTCGAGTCGTGATGGCAGTCCATGTGGTTCTATCCCTAGGTTGTAACAATAGGCTACTAATACTCAATATGACTGTTGGCTATATCTAATTAAGCTGGGTTTGACTTCTTTTTTTGGAGGCAAAGACAGATCAGTAGTGGACGTACCGACTGATAAGTATCTAATGCCAGCTCAGAAGAGGACTAGAAATAGGCATGCTTTTAAGTACCAGAGTTATCAGCTAAGGGTCGATGTGTTCAAAAATTCGTATTTTCCGAAAACCATTATAGTAGAATGGAACTCGTTTTCATCAAATAGTTTAGGAGCATCTTCACTAAATAGCTTTAAAGAACACTTGCAGTCAGATAATTATGCAAAAACTAGGTGTAACAGACCGTTCGGTGTAATATAACCAGCTGCTGCCGCGCCGCGTGCCTGTGAAGCTGGTGCGTTACGCCTAATGGCGGTTATACCGGCTATATAGATACAGATACACACTAATTTGCAACATAGAAATCATCGTAAATAATCAATTTTCTCCGTTAAGTGTTACAGGCTGCATTATCAGACGGGCCATGCACATGTAGACAATTATCACGCTGGGGAGGCTGTCACTATAGACACGTTTCTCAATGGTCCGCCAATGATCCAACTAATAGTTGCCAACATGGCCAGGGCAGCACACTGCGCATGCCTACGAGCTGTCAGGTATAATCATACATTAATCATCATGAGAAAACAAGTCATTTCAAAGAGAAACCAATTCCCAGCGGAGCCAGTGAAGGATCCTCCCAACATCACGAAAAACATGCCTCTACTAAAGGTGCTTCGGGATGACACGCGGGGATGGAAACCAGGCTGCACCCAAACTTGGAGCTGTGTGCTGTGATGCGGTGGATGCACCGTTAGATAATGTGTGTAGGGTAAAATAAAGGTAAACAAGTATGTGGCATACTGTTTAAGTGTCTGAAAAAATGATAAAGCCTTAAAGTTTGTTCTTTCACTTGTTTGAGGTTATCTATGGCATTAAGGTTCATCGCAATTTTTCAAACCTGCTTAGTTTTATATTGAGCGTCCAGTTTTATTTCCCTGCACCTAAATATTTAGTTTAGGCACACTTTTCAAAAATAAATTTCGAGCTCTGCATGGTTGAAGGCCTTTATTTCGAGCCCTGCTTGGGAGAGTGTGTCGCCGGCGTCTCTAGCCAGCCTGGCGCCCTGAAAGAGCAGATGCCGACCTAAGGAGGACACGGGCAGCTTTCTCAGACTGGCTAAGACGTCTTACAAAGTATCATGACACACGGATGAGACGTCTTAAAAAGTATCATGACACATGGATCAGACGTCTTACACAGTATCAAACGCAGCGTGAGATACAAAACAAAATAATCATTCATAAACAGCGATCCCATATCTCATCTTCCACTGAGCGCTAATGTTGCGTCATCATCGCGTCAGTGTTTCGCAGACTGGCTAAGACGTCTTACAAAGTATCATGACACGCGGATGAGACGTCTTACACAATATAAACCAATATAACAAAATAATGCGTGACGCTGCTGACACGATGACATTGTGCCATCCAGAAAGGCTGGGCATTTCGCACAGCCATCAAGACACTTATCAAACTCTACAAAGGACAGGTTTCCCTTTATATTTCACGGTAAGCTTGAGACACAGCGTACAGAGAATCATGCACAACTACCAAGAGCAATGGAGGACAGAGAGGACTGGAGGAGGAGGGTGAAGTTCATCCGTGACACTCACGACAAGATGATGATGATGATTAACACTGTGATCGTGCAATATTACAATAATAACAATATTAGTGCTATGTAATAACGATAACCATTGATGATTGGTCGTGAAATTGAATAAAAAGAACGACGATACTTTTGTTAATCAACAGCACAGTAACCTTTGACTGAGGAAGGCGGTATTTTGGTGCTGGTTTGACGCTCAAAGCCACCTCCCGTATGGTCACTGTCTCAAAACACGCACACAAGTTCCAGCGTTCACCTTATAGGGGAATGTGCGATCATTATTCCATCTTGATAAGAACATCTTTTGTGTTAGGCAGTCACATCAGGACTTCCTTAGAATTGACATTACGCAAATGCTTCAGTGATACACACAAACACCGGATAACCAACAAACGCATATTTCATTTCGACCACAAAATGACGCTGAACTACAATCAACAGATGAGAATATACCTGGTGAAACGATACAGATACAACAAAACAAACAACGGTTCAAAAACATTACCCACCTATCTGAGCAGAATGTGTTTGTAGCTTGAGACTGTGATGTTGTATGAAACTGTGATGTAGTATGAGACTGGGGGGTTGTATGAGACTGTGATTATGTATGAGACTGGAAAGTTGTATGAGACTGTGAGGTTGTATGAGACTGTGATGTTGTATGAGACTGGGATGTTGTATGAGACTGGGATGTTGTATGAGACTGGGATGTTGTATGAGACTGTGATGTTGTATGAGACTGTGATGTTGTATGAGACTGTGATGTTGTATGAGACTGTGATGTTGTATGAGACTGGGATGTTGTATGAGACTGGGATGTTGTATGAGACTGGGATGTTGTATGAGACTGTGATGTTTTATGAGACTGGGATGTTGTATGAGACTGGGATGTTGTATGAGACTGTGATGTTGTATGAGACTGTGATGTTGTATGAGACTGTGATGTTGTATGAGACTGTGATGTTGTATGAGACTGTGATGTTGTATGAGACTGGGAGGTCGTATGAGACTGTGATGCTGTATGAGACTGGGATCTTGTATGAGACTGGGAGGTTGTATGAGACTGTGATGTTGTATGAAACTGTGATGTTATATGAGACTGGGATGTTAATAGTTTTGATAGTTTAAAAGAATCTCCATGAGCAGTATATTTCTCCCTTGAGACGACACGTACTTCTAGGCAAATTAGATGACAAAGATCGATACATCCCGTTAATCATCACTCGGCGCGACCCTAGGGAACGGTACCATGAAGTTATTACGGGGTAATTTTTCCTTATGATGCAAATTTTCAACGTCAAAGAACAGAAGAGCCTTTTGTGAAATGTAACACAACGTTCTGCAAAGGGAAATAATCTTAACAAAAGTCAATGGTGTTTATTGCGCTTATTCCTCGTGACAGAAAGTAAGACGAAGATGTAACTTTAGAAAGAGATGTTCCTAGAACGCACTTATAGACCTGTGGCATATCGCGATTCACAAAGCTAGCATACACATGTGTGTATCTTTTATACGTCACATTAGTCCATGATGGTGATGATGATGATGACATACAAGCATTAGAAATATAAGATTGTATAAACTATGCTTGGATCTGTATTCTTCTCCTAACACATTGGACCTTCTCCCCCTGCCGCCTGTAGGCCCACGGCATGTAAGTTGTCAGCCTTGCTATGAACGCTCTCCATACTGCTCTATCCTCAGTCATTTTCTTCACTACTCGGAAGATTGGTTGTAAAAGAATTCTTAAACATCAGACCGTCCTGTAAATGTCTGTAACTTGTGGAAATGTGCCAACTCGTGGGAAATGTCTCCACGCAGGAAACCGACGAACTTTTACTTCACAAAAATTCTAAGAAATATCAAATTTTAGACCCCCTGCGTGCATGCGTTTTGCATGTACTCAACACCAGAGTAAAGGATACGAAATCATAGAAAAGGAACTCCAAAATTCCAAAAAATTCCAACAGACAAAATATTCTGCCTCAAGATATTTGCTAAACACCGACGGAACCGGCGGGCTGCGTGATAAAAGTCAGGTCGGCCGACAAAAAAAAAATTCGGACAATTATCTTTAAAAAATCGAATCCACCGAGAGAGAAAAAACGTCATTTAATGACGTCCTTAATTAAAGAGAAACCTGATTTCCGCCGTGGGTTGGGCTAATGGACAGGGATAATTGGTCGATGCGATGAATACTTATGTTTTAACATGAGGCTATTTTCGTCCATGGCGTGCGGCCGGTAATGTTGGCCCAATATAATGGTTTATTAATCCCAGTGGACACCCCAGTCTCGGGCGGCCAAGACGGACCTACATGGACCAACTTGCAGGGGACGTAGGGGTGAGGTCTGAAGATCTAGAGCACATAATGGCGGACCGTAGCGAGGAAGGGGGTTGACTTAGTCCGGGCAACCCACCCGACATGATGATGCTCAAACGGTACAGATTGGCAGGGTCCAACAGGTGTCCATGACCTGCTCTGCCGTTGTACATATTGTGTATCAAACCCTACACGTACATATTCATACTGATGCAACGGTGGCGAGACTACACCCTTATTTCCGGGCATTTCCAATCTGGGTACAGCAAAGATTCCGATGAATCTGGGTACAGCAGGGATTCCGATGAATCTAAAGTGTTACATGATTAAAACGGGAATATGTATGGTTTCCTATAGATTTTATAATCGTCCTTGTGCCATCTGATGGTCGTTCTTGAATGCTTGTAGTCACTACAGAATGCGTCTGTCACTTTCTGGACGCCCACAGACGCCTTTACCACCGGGCAGCTCGAATAACAGAGCCGAGCGGACTGGAGACAGATTTGTAACTTCCGTGAATAATTTCAATTTCACCAGGTTGGGCGAATGACTGGATACCAAGGTTCTTTTATTCATAACCAAGTATTTTACAAGAGCCGTCGTTTAGATGACTTTCTGTCATCTTCATCGGGGCAATATGTGAACCAGGCAGTATTGATTGCCCTGTTGAAGATGACATACAGTCATCGAAACGTCGGCTCTTGTAAAATACTTGGTTGTGAATAAATGATAATAAGTTAATTACAAGTTCTTGCCCGTAGGCTAATTGCAAGTACATGTTACATGGAAGGACGGACAGACAATTGGTAACAATATAGCATGTGACAATTCTAGTCTAAATACTAACACTAAATGTTATCTTATTTGGGTTTGACTTGTTTTTCCGAGACAGTGGAAGACGAATTATCCAACTTTTTCTGTAATGTGTGGGTTTTGTGATGTTAACAAGAGAGTAGTTTCCTGTTTTAAAAATAGAACCTTGGTATTCAGACCCGGAACCTGCCGCACATCAGACGCGGTGGGCCCGGCCGTGTCCTTCAGGCCATCCGCTGACATATGATGCTTTTATCCCGCACATCTTATGTCTCAAAAATAGGAATCATAAACGTGACTAACGGTACTTCATAGGGCATGTAGGAGGGAAGACTTCAGTTCATCTGTCATTTCAAGATGGTAAATCTTGAGTGACTTTCATTTGTAAGAAATGTGAATGGCTTTACCAGTAGCATATTCGTGGCGGCAAATGTGTTCCAGGAAAGAAGGGACATCAGAGGCCCCAGCGAACAGTACAGCCATTTTTTTCTTTTCCCTTTCATGTCATTTTTTTCGGTCTTTCATGTTTATTTCATATACGGTCATTTGATCCTAGGGTCGACTTCACTGACTATCTTCAGCTCGGACATGTTGTAAGGGATTGCATTCGTCATTTCGGATGGTGACAAAGCCGGCGGTCCCGTATATGACCATCAAGCGTCAAACCTCTGTACGTAAAAGATCCCAACACACTTATCCAGAAGAGTAGGGGTGACCCTGTGTTCTTGGTCAAAAAAGCGAGCCGTGGTGAAGCGACATTGCACTACAAGGTACTTGAAAAAACATGATGCTTCACCTCAGTTGAGGATGCCTGTTTTAACTTTTTTTCCTTTATCCGGTCATTCACTTCAGCAGTAAGGTGCAGGCACCATTGAGACTGCCTTCAGACAGATCGACGGAGGTTGTCTCTGTGGTATGAAAAAGAAAAGAACTTTTAAGACATTTCCTTTTCTTATTTCTCCCCTATTTGATTTTAACTTTCAATTATTCTGCATGTTCGGCTGTAAAAATATAAACCCATGTGACAATTTGCAATGACAAAAGGCAATAAATCGATACTAGGTCATTGAAATCGAACACATACGATCATTAAGAATGTTTCAGTGGGGGGGGGGGGGGTAACCATTACCGAATAACGTCATTCGGCTCCTAATTAAAAGGCCAGGATGTTGAGGGGATTATCCTCTCCACTCCGGAAGGGAATCGAAAACAGCGCGGCATTTCGGATTGATCCTCATCAGACACCTGAAACCACTTTTACACACGTGTGGCGATCAATTTAGGGGAAGCATTAGTGGTGCTATTAATAAAGGTTTATCTCTGGCAGCATGTCCTTTTCCATCAGAACGGAGTCCGTTTCGCGCAATGAGCGACTAACAAATGGACAGTCCTCTTTCAGCCCACCCCTGCTGAGTGTTGTTTCGTTGTTGTTGTGTTGTTGCTGTATTGTTATTGTTGTTGTTGTTGTTGTTGTTGTTAAACCTTGAGGTGGCTTCGGGGACATCACTCGCTCCACCCTTGCAACCCCGCAAAAAGTCATCTCTGTGCAGAATCTCCGTGGAAATCCTTCTGTTCTCCCAGTTCACAATTTAATGGAGACCATTGAATTTCCTGCTAGGTCATTGGGAGATCACTGTAGGACCTTCAGCAAAGGCTGTTGAGCGATACTCTAACGCGTAGGTCGTTCAGCAGTCTCAGGACGATCCCGCCTCTGGGAACAGGCGTGTGTGCACAGTGTAACATGTGTCGGTCGTTCAGCGGTCTCAGGGCGATCCCGCCTCTGGAAGTAGGCGTGTGTGCACAGTGTAACATGTGTTGGTCGTTCAGTGTAACATGTGTCGGTCGTTCAGCGGTCTCAGGGCGATCCCGCCTCCGGGAACAGACGTGTGTGCACAGTGTATCATGTGTTGGTCGTTCAGCAGTCTCAGGACGATCTCACCTCTGGGAGTAGGCACAGTATAACATGTTCGGTGTGTGACGCTATAGACAACGTTGGCGACGTTTGAACACGTCATTCCTTCGGACAAAAATGGAATGAAAATCAAGTTTATTACATTATAGTTTGTCTTGAACCATAACTTCTCTACGGCGGAGTATGTTGTTGAAAAGGGGATTCCGACATCAAGCTCGTTTTGAACATTTCAAGAATTATTTACTTCAGGCTTGGACGGACCGTCGCCCATTGTTTTTCGCTCACAGACACACTTTATTTCTGAGCTAAACTGTTTGTTGAGGGGGTATCATGACCTTCCGTGTGTTACCACAGACAGCCATGATGAGTTCATTCTGATTGTACTTTCACATGAATTGGTAAATAAATAATGTTTCTTCGCACTGCCCTGCGGTTACCCTCATGCAGGTGACAAGTCTCCTTGTAGTTTTCTTAGGTACACAACACGTTTCTCTGCAGACGTTTTAGCAGCCACCTCGCTGCCTTCAGCATGGGCGGTGTGTACTGTCTCCTTGTTGTGTTGCCACGTAATGATCGCGACTCTAAACGTATCCTTGCACAAAACTCCCTCAACTTCTGGCGCATTCCTCATTGAAAGTTTTCTCGTGTGGGTATGACATAAATGAAATACACGTCTTCTTGTAGTAGGTGCTTTAATTTTCCCGAACGTGGCATATCTTCTTGAAGTCGTTGCCGAAATGTTGGCAAAAAAAAGTGTGCATCTGAGAAAACCATATCGATGCGGAAGCTTCCCTCGCCGCTCCTCGATGGATCCGACTCCACGTCAGTCTGCTGGATAATTCCCGGAACCGAACTTGGCCATGACGTTGACTGGCTTACGGAATCGACAGACGACAACGTCATTGAAAATTAATCACATGACTGTTTCATCTGGTGCGTCGTCGTCATCCTCGACGCTAGTTAAGCTGGCGCCGGCACGCCCCGACGTTGCCGTCAACCGTCCTTTGTTCACCGCCTGATCCTCCGCTGCATCCCGCTGCCTCAGAGTCTCGGCAAACCGCGCACTTCCGTGGCATCTGATAACCTGATGATCTTTAAGTACGAAAGTACATGAGATTTGACATGTAGCTCATCGCAGATTGCGCACGCCTCGGTGGATTACAGGGAAGAAAGAACACTTCTTGGGGACAGATGGAAACGAAGTATCTGAAATATTTATTTGATGGTAATAAAAGAAGTCAAACCCAACCATAGTCAACCGTAGTTAACATGGAACGTTCACAGTAGACTAGATAACTATTTCGATTTCCATGTATTCTCCATGTATTTGTTTGTCTGCAATTGGCCTCTGGGCACGAACTTGCAATAAATGAAATAGAAAGATATTAATCACTTTCTACACATCATCAAACATGGCATTCGGCTCTATCTGAACACAGTCCGGGCGTGATTTTCACGCATAGTTGGTGACGTTTTTGTGCCAGACGTCTTTAAGAAACAGACAGGAGACAATGTAAGAAAAACAAGACGTGCCACTGACTAAAGGAACTAGAGTTTAACGACTTGACCCAGAAATCCCGGTGAATCAATTGCGCTCATGCGATGTGATGGGACAGACAGCGTATATATATATTCATGCAAAATGAAACTTCTCGCTGAACAAACAACATTGAGTTCAACAACCTCACATCGACAAACCGACTTTACTATGGATCAATGGATTAGAATCAATGAATAGTCATTAATTCCGTTCGTCTGGAGAGACTGTTCCTTCCAGAGATAGACACGGAGAAGGAAACTCTTCATCACGTTTATAGCTTTCCTGTCGTAAAATAGATGATGTGCGACGAGGACTGGCTGCCGGTCTGGACGGGAGGGAATGGAATCAGCCATGAACCTCTGTCTCAGATGTGGGGCTGGGTGTTAAGTAAGGAGTGTTCTTACATCAGACAGCCTACTCACAGGAGTCACGGGATGAATCAGCGGCACAAAGTACCTGCGAGGATTCGGCGGAAAATGTCATTAAATGGCGGGACCTGCGTCAGTGCGAGGTGCACGTGGGAGGCGCTTAGGAACACGTGGTCCCCCAGGAAGCGGTAATTCCCGCCAGGCCACCGGAACGCACTGTCTTGGATAACGCGTCGAGATGAGCTTCTTTCTTGCAGAAAGACGAAAAACCATCCGGCATCGAGTGGCAAGATTTATTCCTCAACTGTCCACTCCACTGTCCGCACCTTGCCACATGTTCCTTAGAACATTTTGTACTTTTCTTCTGAAAATGTGACCATGAACGTCGTACTGTCGCCATACGAGCTGCTCCTCTGTTCAAACGACACGCTCGCATCAGATTTGGGATCTCGTGATGACGGCATCCCTGAAACGGAGTTTGTTCAGCCCTGCCTGCCCTATATAAGGGCACGGGAAGGAACTGAGGTTCACAAGTGACTGAGGACAGTCTTCGGAGCAGAACTTCTTGTCGTTCCATATCAGAAGGTAAGACACGTCCCATCGTTCTACTGTGCTGGTGCGCGGACACTTTTAAACGTATTTTATCATATTTTACTGTATTTAGTGCACACGTAGTTTTTTTCTTCCCTCATGGCTGTTATTTTTTCGCAACAAAAAAAACGCACCTCTGCGCATTAAGTATGTTTTTGATACTCTCCAAGCAGAGGAGTGGGTTCGGCTGTGTGTTTTTACGTGTGTTTAGGCATTTTTGTCGGGTTTTCTACTTTGCAAAGTTTTTTTTTTTTCTCTATAACCCACACTTGACGAAATGTACAGTTTCTTTTTCTATTGTGCGATTCCCTCAATGCTCCGTGCCGTAGTAACCGCCCTGTGTTCCCTGTCCTGGGCGGGCGGCAGATTCTCTCGTCCCGCCGCCTTCAGATCCCTCATGCACGCTGCGACGCCTTGTCTCGAGTAGGCCACCCGGGCCGGCCCTTTTATCAACGCGCCCACTTCGAGACCTTTTATTTCCGTAGCTGACCTGTCCATTCGAACCAAATCACTGATCGTCTTTTCAACAAGTTTCGCCCTCTAATTAGTCAGATGACTTTCATCATCATCTGGTCGGAAAGGTCTCACAAATATTCATGTTTTTAATCACCCTTAATCAATTTTGGGTTTGTGGGCTAAGACGTTTTGTGATGTTGGTAGGGAAGATTAAGTTTGACATGTCATTTTGCTATCTCTTTTGCGATCAACATCTGAAGTAAATTCATAGAAAACAATTAAAGTCTCTTTTTTTTCAATTTGAATTCGACTTTCCGTTTACCAATGCATATTCCGACTATGCGTATGACATGTCTCGAGATACCCACAATGAAATCGTTCGGTATTCAGAACAAATTTGGCTCTTTTGGAGTCACCTTGAGTAAACCAAATGGCAGAGAATTGTTGCATTGTCGAAACGTCGGTTGAATAAATCACTTGGATGTGTACAGAGAACCTTATTCGGTGACAGAGAACCTCATCTCCAAGCTGGTAGACTATAAGATGTTTCGCCAAAAATAGGTACTCATTGGATAAAATTGTGAAACAGACGTTTCAGACAGCATCAGCTATCTTTAAAGTTATTACCTGGATGTTTAACCTTCAAAACGTATAAGATGGTGGTACTAGACTGAATAAAAGTTCTACACAGGAACTATGCGGCTTCAGATGTCTTACTGAGGGACGACTGCGGTGTGAAAGATGTCGGTTAGCTTGAGGAATGAATCCACTCTACTATTTACTTCAAAACGTATAAGATGTTACAATTTCTCCTCTCTCTGGCAGTGACAGTACCAGTGCTAGGCGGCATGGCGGCCCGTGTCGTGTTTCCCACATTGATGATGACGTTCTTGCTGGGGGTCCTGGCTACCACTCCCGTTCTCTCTTCTGACGAAGATGTGTGAGTTAAGACTTCTTTCTCAAAATCGTATTTAGGTCTTTATTCCATGCAGCACAGCACACCAGACAATGTACGAGAGTTACTGGATGATTAGAGATGTAAATTACCAATCAGTGACCCTGAATCCAATCAGAAGAAACCAGCATCTGCACATTAGCAGTAACGGCAAGATGACTGAAGACTGAAGTTTGCAAAGGTTCCGGGGTTTACCCAAATTCATAATGTCATTTACCAACACAGATGTACTTTCATGCTAGGAACGACAGCAGCTGTCTTTTCTTAATGCGTTTACTAACCAGGCTGAAGAGAGGAAGCGTGGACAGCAAAATCTATCTTACCGAAATGCATTACGAAAACACTCCTCACATTCATTAGATATATGCTGACTTGTGCATTTCATCTTCCAGCGGAGACTTTGCTGTTGTTACATACCATACCACTAGAGGGCGTGAAAAGGCAACAAACCTGATTCAGAGAATCTATGAAGCAGCATCTGATACTGATGGCCGAGGTAAGTAGAAACTGGTCATTGTTGACGGGACAATTCCTTTCATCCCCCTTTTCCTCGGTTCTGTCGTTAAAGACCCTCAGTGATAACAAAGATGTATCACTGTTAACTGGTAAATATAAAGTCTTAAATATCCTATCTGTGTCCATCAACAATGGCGCGGGGTGGCACCGACGTCATGGACGCCTAGGACCGCTACTGTAGTCACGTGTTTGTGAGGTCATGGGTCAGATGCACGTCATCCCGTGCCATTTGGCCATCCGACTGAGTTTTCAGTCAGTATGAACGGTGTCGATAGTGATCTTCTGTCCATCGCTGCAGGTACCGCGGAGAAACGCCAGGCGGAGCGACTGGTCGGAGCACATCTCGGAGGAACCGTAGATTCCGCAGAGAGGAGGGAGCATCTCGGCAGACTGCTGGCAGGGATCACGGGCATGGAGAAACGGCAGGCGGAGCGACTGGTCGGAGCACATCTCGGAGGAACCGTGGACTCCGATGAGAGGAGAGAGCGTCTGAGCGAACTGCTGGCAGGAATCACCGGTGGAGTAGGAAAACGGCAGGCGGAGGCGGTGGTGGGTTCGGCCCGAGGCGGGACGCTGGACTCGCTCCAAAGAGAAAAGTTTCTCCACGAGCTCCTCTCGAGCATCGCAGGCGACAAGGGAAAGCGCCAGGCGGAGCGGCTAGTCGGAGCACAACTCGGAGGAACCCTGGACTCCGAGGAGAGGAGGGAGCGTCTGAGCGAACTGCTGGCAGGAATCACGGGCATGGAGAAACGCCAGGCGGAGCGACTGGTCGGAGCACAACTCGGAGGAACCGTGGACTCCGAGGAGAGGAGGGAGCATCTCGGCAGACTGCTGGCAGGGATCACGGGCATGGAGAAACGGCAGGCGGAGCGACTGGTCGGAGCACATCTCGGAGGAACCGTGGACTCCGAGGAGAGGAGGGAGCATCTCAGCAGACTGCTGGCAGGAATCAGAGGCATGGAGAAACGGCAGGCGGAGCGACTGGTCGGAGCACATCTCGGAGAAGCCATGGACTCCGAGGAGAGGAGGGAGCATCTCGGCAGACTGCTGGCAGGAATCACAGGCGGAGTGGGGAAGCGGCAGGCGGAGCTTCTAGTCGGAGCAGAACTCGGAGACGCCATGGAAGCCAAGGAGCGAAGAGAACGTCTGAACGCCCTGCTGTCGAGCATCACAGGAGGAGTAGGGAAGCGCCAAG
The DNA here is from genome assembly GCF_035083965.1 of Branchiostoma lanceolatum. NCBI lineage: Eukaryota > Metazoa > Chordata > Leptocardii > Amphioxiformes > Branchiostomatidae > Branchiostoma > Branchiostoma lanceolatum. The sequence continues at coordinate 590,025 of NC_089724.1, read as the reverse complement.
CGGAGATGATAGTGGGGTCAGAACTCGGAGACGCAGCGGATGCCGACGCTCGGAGAGCACACCTGGACGCCCTGATGTCCAGCATCACAGGAGGGGTAGGGAAGCGGCAGGCGGAGATGATTGTGGGGTCAGAACTCGGAGACGCAGCGGATGCCGACGCACGGAGGGCGCGCCTGGACGCCCTGATGTCCAGCATCACTGGAGGGGTAGGGAAGCGCCAAGCGGAGATGATAGTGGGGACAGAACGCGGAGACGCAGCGGATGCCGACGCTCGAAGGGCGCACCTGGACGCCCTGATGTCCAGCATCACGGGAGGAGTAGGGAAGCGCCAAGCGGAGATGATAGTGGGGTCAGAACTCGGAGACGCAGCGGATGCCGACGCTCGGAGGGCGCGCCTGGACGCCCTGATGTCCAGCATCACGGGAGGAGTAGGGAAGCGCCAAGCGGAGATGATAGTGGGGTCAGAACTCGGAGACGCAGCGGATACCGACGCTCGGAGAGCACGCCTGGACGCCCTGATGTCCAGCATCACGGGAGGAGTAGGGAAGCGCCAAGCGGAGATGATAGTGGGGTCAGAACTCGGAGACGCAGCGGATGCCGACGCTCGGAGGACACGCCTGGACGCCCTGATGTCCAGCATCACGGGAGGAGTAGGGAAGCGCCAAGCGGAGATGATAGTGGGGTCAGAACTCGGAGACGCAGCGGATACCGACGCTCGGAGAGCACGCCTGGACGCCCTGATGTCCAGCATCACCGGCGGGAAAAGGAAACGACAGGCGGAGCTGTTGGTCGGAGCGGAGCTCGGGGACGCCATGGACACCAGGGAGCAGAGAGACCGGCTCGCTGCACTTCTGTCCAGCATCACAGGCGAGAGAGGGAAGCGACCTGCGGAGGTGCTCGTCGGAGCGCACCGAGGAAAAACCATCGACGCCAAGCAGCAGAGGAAGCTGATCAGCGATTTAGTCTCAAAGATCGTCGGTTAGAAAAAAAGCATAGCTTGTTCTCCAGATGTGCCATACAGCTGGGTAGAAGACGTGACCCAAGTTGCCATTGTAAGCTAAAGATAATGGAATTTCACTATATTTTCAGTTGAATATATGGAATAAAGAAGTGTAGGAATGCCACGGTGCGATAACTGTTGGTACTGCAAGATCTTGATCAGTTGCACTAATACACATGAGAATCATCATATAATGAGAGTGTAAAGAGTTAACGATGTTCCAGACGACTGTCGCTCTGTACTCACAATGACATATCACAAAGCATTTTCGGCGTCATCTGAGTGATGACACTTGGCCAAACCATCATCGATGATGTTCCCGTTTATTGCCTAATAAAGGTAAGGTAATATAATTCATCCTGTCGAATACAAATGATACTGAATTGAAATTACTTGGTGGCTTATTTCCACATAGACGTGTACTTTGAAGCAGTGCCACAAAACGAACTGGATTCTGCAGAAATATAGACCTGCGTTAGAGAATCCAGATGTATACATGATGTTTCACCAAAGGTCTCTTCGGTTAGCAAGAGGTGATTGGTCGTCTAACGTGACGTATGTCTGACGTCACATGAAGTGTTGCGACACTGTGCCAAACCCAAACTATGACACACTCAATAAAGGCGTCTGTTTAGTGAAACGGATGCGTGGCTGCCAGTGGGCGTTTTCTCTGTCTTTATCAGTTCTACAGTAGCATGTGTACCGAAACGGTTATTCTATATCACTCAAAAATGCTCATAATCATGGCAATACAGGGGGTAAATCTCAGCTAACAAACATGATCAAATGAGTGTAGTATGAAAAAAAATATGAAGTTGATTTTGAATGGAAAATAAACGCTAAATATGATAGGATATGCCATTTACTTACAGTCCTTCAAATAGGAAATTAAAGACAACCACTCTTCAAAAAAAGAAGTTTAGAATGTTATTCATAGATTCTCTTAATGGTTATGTGATACAAACAAATAATAAACTGTTAGTATGTAGGTAGTGACAGTTATGACAAAAAGGCAATGACGTCACAGGTTCGAGCACTCCCGGAAATGCCAGAAAGTCATATCCGGTTCCATCACTGTGACGTAGTGATAATGAAGTTCTGACATTTATCTTCCATTACATATCACTATTACTAAGGCCTTAAAACAGTTTCCAAGACAAGGACAGCGCATGATTTCTGAGGACGTCACACCTCTGCACAATAAACAGTCTTTCTCCATAAGAATGATAGTGGGGTTGCGTTGGCGCAGTGGCAAGGGGGGGGGGGGGGCAAATCCGAAGCCCCCTGATTAATCTCGTTAAAGTTGTGTCCTTAATACGTTAATGAAAGTTAGACATCCAGGTAGTAAGATGCGCCAAAAATAATTACTCAAGCAACTGGATACAATTTTTTTTAATTTAAAAAAAGTTGTGTCCTGTTCAGTACAAACCTGGTGTGTTACCGCATGAGGCGATTTATAGGTTATGCAAAAGAAACAAATAGAAGTTACCGGGGAGCTTAATAGTTAGATTCATGGCGACATGTGTATGCCTTCTCTGCATATACGCGAGGAGTTATCGTAGTTTCTCTCCCTGCTCTTTTTCATGACACAAATTGCTGGTAACTTAATAGCCTATTCAACAGTTTTTACCTTTGGTCACAGGTGTCTTAGCGAAACGAGCAATTAGTCTTATGGGTTCTTGACGTCAGGAAATGAAAAGGAATGGCCGGCTCCATTGATGATTTGCATCCCTCTTAAACATGCATTTAAACAAAAAAAACACATTTCAAGATGATTGGTTTCATCAAACGGGCACCTAGCCCCTGATGTCCCTGAGATAAAGGGAGGTTTGTTGAGATCTACAGCCTAATGATAATCAGGGTGCCCGTCTCGCTGAGACTCGTCGCAGCACCCTGGCTGCCAGCAGGCGGGAGGCTTGGAAGGCGAGGGAAGAGAACCCCGCACAACCACAACCCAGCCTACAGTGCAGCATCTGCGGCCGGTGTTTCCGTGCAAGGATTGGACTGATCAGCAACGCCCGCACCCACAAGGACGACTGAAGTCGAGGTCTTCATCGACAACGATGGACGAACATCACAGCCTACTAAAGGGAATGACTGCTGGCACCGTGTGATCGTCCTGGAAAGGAGGTCATGCACAAAATCTGCAATAATCCTATCTACAATAAATCTAAATAGCATTGTATAAGTAGTGATGTGTAAATTGCCATTGCCATGTATTTGTCTGTCCCTAACCGTTGACTCTCAAACATCAGCTGTGCTGCGTCGATAGTCAATGTAGTGTACTGTGGCATTTGACAATAAATAAAATGATAAATAGCATCAGCAACAGGTAAAACAGTTCCCGGACTTTACGATAAGGAGACTTTAAGAACCAGTAAACTTAGATGAAAACCTGCTACTCTTACGCCCCTCTCTCACTGGACCCGCGGCACGCTGGCGGCGTCGCTGCGTCCTAAACTGAATTTGTGTTATCCTTGACCTTATAATGGGAATATCATACAAAACGTACAAGTATGACCAAAAGACAACAAAACCCACAAAGCTTCAAAAGATTCGTTTTTTGTCGATGAAATTTAATTCGTTGAGTGTTTTGTCGAGTCGATCGGCCACAGCGACGCCGCCAGCGTGCCGCGGGTCCAGTGAGAGGGGGGCTTTAGTTGTACTCACAGCTGAAAAACATAACTCATAAGTAAACTCTTACGCACTGATATCACACGTCACTTCCGGATCCTAGCCCTGCCTCAGAGCACGGATGTAAATATCCACTATGACTGTTACGCTCCGTCTGCAGAGGATTCTGGCCTGCACCCAAAGTAAATCAGTAAACACCACCGCTGCTACGCCAGGTTAAAGCAGGAGCTTTCATAACAAACGGGCTGAATGAAACCGAATTTCACTCCAGCGAGACTGCCAACTCCCTTGACATGCGAGAAAGTAAGGCTTGGTTCTCATGAGAAATGACGGTTTTATGATATAATGACTGAGCATGTACCGGCTGCCATTTTTTTTCAGAAAAGTAGGAATGCTACATGTAAGAATGAATTGTTGTGAATGTAGAAACCTGTCCGTGTGCGCGGCTCGCGCCATCTCTAACAGCAGATGGTCCCTCGATGTCACATCCGGTACTCCTGACTTGTGACGTCACATCCGGTACTCCTTACTAATGAGTCTCATTAGCCCCCGAGCCCCGGACCCACTCGCGCAGTCGATCTGCTGTTTGCCCTGTACTCCACACCCATTAGTAAAGCAAATCCGGCTCGAGATGGGAAGTATCGGGAGAAAGGGGAGAGGAGGAAATTACGGTACTTAACGTCCGTCACAACGATGCATCTGTCTCTGCTTCATGACCAGAAGGTTGGGAGTTCGACACGTGGCTTTCAGCGCGCTGCTGATACTGCACACGGGTGTCTGGGCGGGGCACGGTTACTACTGGTCTTCCGGTCATTGTACTTGTTTGTACTTTACTGTGAGAAATCTCCGTTAACATCTAACCTCCATGCAGATCTACCAGTGGAAAGACAGTATTCAAAGGGACCAAACTGTATGCAAAGGGCCTCATTATCATCATCATCATCACAACATATCAGCAAGCGTCGAGGCGGACCATCTCTGTCCCTACCAGCGTCCCCTGCACTGATGCTGGATCATCAAACCGTTCCATTGAGACTTACTTGTACTTTTGAACACAAATCAAGATTTCTATTATTTTTTTAAGTTCTTCGTCTAAAGCAGGAGAATATCAGCACCATAAAATATCTAGGTCGCCAACCTGCTCATCTGTACGTACATCAATTAAAACCTTGCTTACATGTTGGTTAATGCTAAGTGGTTTAATGACATATTCATAATCTTCTAACGCTCAACATAAACTTTACATCAGGACAGGTCTACAAGAAGGCTTTCCTAGTCTAAACATATAGTGCTTTATGTGATAAATGTTATCATTGCCATTAGGAATGACTCTAAGTAAGATCCTGTTATTGTGGATTCATTCATTACACCCGCCACCAGAAACACATCGCCACGTAGTCAACGTTAAAACTGTTTGTTTTAACGTAATTCCGAAGCTTGATTATTCGTTAATGATAATTTCTGTCGTTATTGCATCCTTCAAGATCTGCTGATGGACTCTCCAGCGTCCCCAATCTCCATCAGTGGGCAGGGCACGCCAAGCATTATCAAGGAGGTTAAAATGAGATTCTAACCGCCTTGGCATTAGGTACAGTGTGAAAATAAATTCCAGTTTTCTGTGGATTGGTAAGATTCTGTTAAAACTGCACTGAGGACATTGACATACAAAAGTAATTACATAAGCGTTAAGACGTTATAATTTACATAACGAGGAGGAGTGCCCTTATATGGAACATCGCCAAGCACGTCACCAGCTGAAGCCAGTACAGGTCAATGACCCCTTTTTCCTTTCCAGAGAGTTCCATGGGAGGGCGATGACCTTCACTGCTCAGCTGACGTCACCCGAGCGTCCATCATGGCTTTCCCAGCCTTTCAGAAACGTATTTAAACTAAGTCTTGTCACTTAGTCACTTCCTTGTAACGTCGACAAGGGAAATTTTCTAAAAAAATCGCCAAATCGAATGGATCCGTGTTTGTCAGGTTATAGAGTTCATTGATGATGAGAATAGGAATTGTCCTACTGGTTATAGGATGTGAATTCAGCTAGATAGACAGATGTGCGCAAATCCCAGCCACTCCATTTTTCCTGGTAGTACACCACTCAAGTTATGTAAGAATCATCAGATTCACGCAGGGGTAGAATGTCCAGTTAGGATCACATCCCGAGTTGAGCACATTATTCTACAACTTTAGAACAATTTTCTACAGAAGTTAAACAGAGTAGGGGATGTTGCTGATCCTGACGAGGTCCACGTGCCCCTGACATGTGCATCGCTAATGCCTTCCATGATGAGGATTAGACGAGTCTACCGCAAAAGGTCGCATTAAGACATTTAAAAGCCTGAAAGTCCTGCTCTCGATTGATGTTTTTGAATGTTATTCTCTGCTAATAGCGTTGGCCATTCTGAAGGGGTCTGTTATGATGGGCAGATTACCAAAACAAAACGTCGTGAAATGTCAGTTGCAGATGCATCGGTACTTCTCGTCAAATACAGAAAAGAGTCGGAAACATCAAACATAAAAAAGGGACCAGGCAAAGTGATGGCGTACTCAAGTTGTGTACATTATAATCAATTCAACAAGGACAATAAAATGTATAACAAAACTTCCAGACATGTGGAAGATAAGAAAAACTTCCAGACATGTGGAAGATAAGAAAAACTTCCAGACATGTGGAAGATAAGAAAACCTTTCAGAGTTGTGGAAAATAAGAGAAAACAAAAATGTACTGGCAATGAAAGCGGATCCGGGCTGGTATCAATGATATCATTGTACTGTAATATTTCTGGTCTTCGTTAATAATAATTTCTTACATTTAATCTGTATTATATTATCAGTAATTGATTTTTCGTTATTTATTTGTTCCTTATGTTAATTTCATCATCTGTTATACCTTTGCTCGTTATTCATCATATCACGTTTGTATGACTGTATAATCGACATTTATTAAGTTAAAAGGCAGAGGGTTTCATACAAGCCTTGCAGGCTTCTTTTCTCCTCCTGCACGTTCTTTTATATACTTTCAATTATTTCAATATCGTTTTTTTTACATGTGCGAATGAATATAACAAAACTTAAACAAAACAAAAACAACAAAAGATGCAAAATCTGTCATCTTGGGAGCATATTGAATAACACACCTCCATGTTACATACGCCATTCATAACGCGTCATCTCACGGAGATCCAAGTCCATTTAGCTATTTTCTTGTAAAACCCCCAGGTTTGCATTCGGGATATTTCGTAACCGCCCTACAAGGAACCCTTACGGCGACATAGTCCCCAGAATCACAGTATTTCCCTGTCGTTAGACTAGTTTTCATCTCTGTAGGCCGCACGCCTTACGGCTGAACATTAACTTAATCTCCAAGACGGATGATAATGGGCGAGGTAAGAAGCTGCTGTCCCTTCGGATATCTTTGAACCACTTCCTTTAAAGCATCCACTAATACCAGGAGCTGGTGTCCTGTAGAGTAAGAGTATGGCGGCCACGTCTGCGGCAAGAAGCCAAGTAGATCCTCCAGACGAGGGCCGGAAAGGGAGGATGGAAGAAGATGATTCTGAGAAAGGTTGTCTGGAACTGACATAAACCCTTGATCGTATGAAACATATCCTTCTGATCCCTGAAGGATACTGCGCCAAGACATCAAACAGCCATGGTTAAATCTTGTTTGATATCTCTAAGAGACTGGCATTTTCATAACCGAGGAAGACGTATTTCTTATAATCAAGGATTTATGTTTCCTTGAGTCCCCTGTGCTCCATTTTGCAATTTTTCAAATCTCATTTCTGAATCGTGAACAGGATAGATACAATGGATGAATACCTACCAGTGCCAGGTCACATCGCTGATGCTCAGTGATTTATCTAGAATTCTATCTAAACTTACTGAGCCTACTGAGGGCAGACCTAAAGGAAAGAGGTCAAGGACCGTTGCGGTCAGAAAGAAACTTACGGGAGCTAAGGAAGCTCGCAGCGAATCGGACAAAGTGGACGGGACTGAAGAAAGACTGATTGCAGCTGCAGGATGTTTCAACTACTGCAGCAGCAGAAAACAGTGGACTACTACTAGTTCCTAACTCTCACAGAAAGTGTGCTGGTGTGTTGCAAGTTGATAGAATAGTAGTCCACTATTTCTGCTGCTAAAGATGCTATTCGAACGAGCTGGTTTAGATGGCGCGATGGTGTGCAAAGAAAATCATCTGGCTGTATAGGTCAGGAGGCCTACCGTTAGAGGTTCCCCTAGATCACGAGAATCAAAATAATACAGAAAGTTTATTGCAAATTCCTGCCCGTAGGCTAATTGCAGGTACATGTACATATACCATCAAAGATGATATTCAAACAGGCCGGTGGAGATGGTTTGGTTTTTAAACATCAGACTGTTTAGTTCAGGAGGCCTACCATTAGAGGTTCTCCTACCCGAGATCACGAGAAATAAAATTTAAAAAAACGATGGAAATATCCCCAGAGTGCTGGTAGTAGAATAAGAAACTGAAACAGAAGCTGAGGGCTGTGCTGCCCGACAAGCCGTAAGAAGTGAGGATTGATACAGTCGGTATCAAACATGGTCAACAAATGCAAACTCCATCAAACTGACAAAACCTCAAACGAATGCTTAATATATAAAGCAAACGCTTGGTCTACCGCATGTCTCACTATTGAAATGATACACGACACAATAGGCCTACGGCAGTGACTGAATGAACTTCGATTTTGTTTAATTCTGCCTTTTACTTATGTATATTTCGCAGTCTAAGTCTGATTGTCCTGCAACGTCAACCTTAGCTGTTTATTATGTGCTATATTAATGTAGGACTACAGGAAGGATTATACCTGATTCCAAAGTAAGCTGATTGTGGATCGCAATAAAGTCAGAGTCCGAAAGAGGACCGTGGATACCTGTCCTGGGTACTTGAGGCGGGCTGGCTGTTCGACCGCTACCAACGCTCTGTTTCCTGCAACAAACCGTGAGTCGTCAAACCTGCCGCAAACTTCCGGAAAAACACGCGGGACGTGACTAGAGTCATGCTTACACCGGTAGTGACGTAGTGATTGTTACTTCCGTTCATGACACTATAGTTTTTTCTATATACCGTTTAGCCAGGTAGTCTCAGTGATACTGTTATCATTCATGTTGTTCATATTCTGGTTGGTCTTCAGTAGAGACGTAATCACATCTCTTGACACCATAACGCACGAGGACGCTCGCTGTAGAACCCTGCAGAGCCATGGTGTGGTGTAGTAACTTTGAAACCTTTGTGTTCTTGGGGGAAATCTTTGCACCTCTTGTGACGGAAATGGAAAAAAAGTCTGCAAAGACGCAATCACCGGCCAGTATCACAAGATGATGAGAAAATATCCCCAGAGCCATGGTGTGGCATAGTAACTGTTTCACCATTTGTCATTGGGAAAAACTTTGTACCTCTTGTGACGGGAATGGAAAAAAAAGTCTGCAACGTCGTAGTCACCGGGTCCGGTGTATCACAAGATGATGAGAAAATATCCCTAGAAATCGTGTTTCCTTTGTCCAAAAATGTCAATGTTTGCTCTAGGCGGACGAAGTTGTTCCTGGCTATTCATATTTCCGCCGTGACTTCCTTCTTGTATCCCAGAGCCACGGTGTGGTGTGGTGTAGTTACTGTTTAACCTTTGTGTTCTTGAGGGGGAGGGTGTACCTCTTGTGACAGAAATGGAAAAATATGTCTGCAAAGACGTAATCACCGGTCTGTATAAAAAGATAAGGAAATATCATCAGAAATAGTGTGTCCCTTGTTCAAAACTGTAAATGTTTGCTCTAGGCGGACGAAGTTGCTCCTGGCTATTCCTATTTCCGCCGTGACTCCCCCCCCCCCCCCTGTACCCAGAACATGTACCTTCAGCATGCCGCGCGGACGGAATCTACCTGAATTATCAAACATGTTCTATTTCCTCCAGCCCCGGATGTCATATTTGTTCCATCTCTAAAGGCGTGTCTCTCGTGAAAAGATGTGATAGAAGCTAGAGTACAAAGTGCGCTATTGTGCTGATTCACGGCGTGGGTGCGGCCTTGGCACGCAGAAGACTTTATAACTCATAACATGGATATCATGAATAAGCAGAATTGTCCACGCGTCCGTTAAGATTGACTTCATCCCTTATAGTTCATACTGAGATGTAAAAACTAAAACTAAAACGATCACCAATATTCTAGAAGGGGAAAACCCTTACTGTGTAGTAGTCCACTGTTTTCTGCTGATGTTTTCCTGACTGTGTACAAATACGTAAATATATCAAAGAATGTTTAGATCTTAGAACTAGTAGTGTAAGTGATACGTTAAACTCAACATGTTGAAGTATCCATATTATTATTCTTAGGTTAATCATTTTGTATACCATTGTTTGTTGTTTGCATGTATAGTTGTAGAAGACCTTACGAAAGTCGCTGTACTTTTGTCGTGTCAATAAATATTTCTGTATTTTACATCGGTGAAAAACAAACTCCATCTTTCTACGTTAGGAACCAGGGTTAGAAATGACCGCAAGTACGGTCATTAACAATGTTTTCCGTATTTCTACCTCATACTGAGATGTGCACGCTAAAGCTGTTACCTGACTATAGAGATATAAGTCTATCTTTCGCCGTTGCATAACGGTAAGGTTAACTTCCATCAGTAAAGGGTTGTTAAAACGGAGGCTTGATTTCCGTCAGTCACGACGTTTACCTGTCCATAAAGATTCTCCACCAGTCACGACGTTTACCTGTCCATAAAGATTCTCCACCAGTCACGACGTTTACCTGTCTCTAAACATTCTCCACCAGTCACGACGTTTACCTGTCTCTAAACATTCTCCACCAGTCACGACGTTTACCTGTCTCTAAACATTCTCCATCATTCACGACGTGTACCTGTCTCTAAAGATTCTCCACCAGTCACGACGTGTACCTGTCTCTAAACATTCTCCACCAGTCACGACGTTTACCTGTCTCTAAACATTCTCCACCAGTCACGACGTTTACCTGTCTCTAAACATTCTCCATCATTCACGACGTGTACCTGTCTCTAAAGATTCTCCACCAGTCACGACGTGTACCTGTCTCTAAAGATTCTCCACCAGTCACGACGTGTACCTGTCTCTAAAGATTTTCCACCAGTCACGACGTTTACCTGTCCATAAAGATTTTCCACCAGTCACGACGTTTACCTGTCTGTAAGGATTTAATAGCGCCTTTCCTTGCGGTTACGAAACGGAAGGCTAAGCCCATCAGTGCGGCTGTTGACCGAGTTGATGGCTGGTTTCCCTGGAGACGAGTCGGCGCGCCCGTGTGTTGACATGTTTGTGGTGGTGACTAATCCCGGCGGAGTTACGCACGTCTGCCGCCGCCCACCTCCCGCAGGATATTGGCTCATCCGGGGCGCTGGAGTACCGATATAAGGGCCGCGGGCGCGCGCCGAGCACACAACACCGGCAGGACAGCGGCACGCCGAGCACACAACACCGACAGGACAGCGGCACGCCGAGCACACAACACCGACAGGACAGCGGCACGCCGAGCACACAACACCGACAGGACAGCGGCACGCCGAGCACACAACACCGACAGGACAGCGGCACGCCGAGCACACAACACCGACAGGACAGCGGCACGTGGGGAGCACGCGGAGCGCACGACAACCTTTACAACAACTTTCTCAAGACAACACACGACTTGAAGACCAGCGACAACTTGATCGGTCAGATCTAAAGAACCCATTGCAGGTTGGTATATTCGATTCTAAGTAATTTTCGTGTTCAAAGGCACAGATATACAACATTAAACAAGTCAGGTGAGAGATATTATCTTAAGGTATCTGTATAGCCGGTAAAACCGCCCTTCGGCGTAACACACCAGCTTTGCAAGCATGACAAGCAAGCGCGAATAGTGCATAGGGTAGCCATTATCAGCTTGAGTGTTCTTATTCGTGTTCGCTACTGACGTCCAGAAACCATTTTATAAACCAACAAACCAAGGTACCAGGTCGGACTCATTTATTTCAAGCTTCTTTTTTATGAACAGACCAACAATTTTGTACTGTGACACGCTTTTTATACAACAACGCCATTTGGCCAGTACAGAAAAAAAGTCATTGAAAGTGGCACTAACAAAATGTAGCCTGAAAAATCCTTAAAAAGGCTGATAAAACTTTTTGGAATGCCAAACTGCTTGTGAAACCCAATTAGTCACTAAATGACTGATAGTTATGAACTTATCCCCTCCGTTTATTCATCACGTTTCGTTATCGATCTATTGTCTTCGCGTCTAACAGAACCAGTAAAACAAATCTTGAACAGAGTAGACCGTTCCTATCACGGTAAAAACTATTCAAGAGAGGAACTAAAGACCACTTCGCCATCTAACCATCCCAATTACGCGCAGGTAAATTTGCTCAGGTGTTCAGCAGGTAAAAGGCGGGCTCGTGTCCATATATGCACAGTCGGGATGGGCATATTAGCTTTTCCCCGCCCTCCGATCTGAAGGGGCCACTGTACAAGAAATGTGCTGACGGGTTTTAGGTGAACATTGATGTATCTATCGATACGCACGATTGTGTACCAATCCCCCCGCCCAGTGAGCTGCAGGCGATAGCTCAGGGTCGACATATACTTCTCGTAACTCTCAACTCTGTTTGGAACTAACTACTGAAGACTCAATTACTGTGCTTGACGACAATCCCCAGTCTCTGATACTTGAGTTTTGCTTTCGTTTGTTTTTTAATTTCGATCCTAAAATCATAAAGAAAAAGAACCAAACGTGCGATTGTGAGAGATCTGTCTCTGGTTGATTGCTCTGATTGTGTACACTCAAATTTGTCATTTTAAGCCCCATGCACTGACAGAGTAGACCATCCGTGACTCCTGTATCACCAAGATACAAGGTTGCACCTTCGTTTTATTATACAAGTTAGACCTAAACCACAGCTGAAATTAGACAAATTTAAACCAAGCAAGACGATATCAGAAATGTTCATTCTTTTTGGTAGCAACAAGTCTGCGTGTCTCCACCCCAAAAAAGCCACAGGTGTGTTGTTACGTTACCTGGTGACGCCGGTAGCAGCAGGTGAGGGTTTGTTGAAGCTCCTTTTGTCCGAAGACGCCACTCGAGGCTCAGCGGTCCGCATCATTTATGTAGCCGGCGGCCTCTTGTCGCGTTCCGGCCGCGTCGGGCCCGGCATGAATGGGCGGTGTGTACCGTGGGTAGTCCTGAGGACGGGAGAACAAATTTGTGGTGCCATTTTGCCTGGTATGTAAACACTGTGATGCAACCGCGGGTCGTCATGCCGCTATTTTCTCTGAAAGCCTACAGTAATGTAGCAGCCCGTTTTACTGCAGCTGGTTTTCGTTGTACATTGAACAGCAGGCTGGGTTGTCCAAATAGCCAAGTACTATACCTGAAGGCGTTGCGATGGACACAAAAACTAAAAAAAATCGAGTTTTGGTTGTTTCACATAACTGGTAAATCGCATTTAGGCGTAACACACAGGTTATGAACAGTAAATACAACCTGTATAATGTAGACCGCTTGGCTAAATAAAAGTTCTTAACGGGAATTATGCGGCTCCAGATGTCTTACTAAGGGACGACTGCGGTGTTAAGCATGTCGGTTAGATTGAGGAATGAATCCACTCTTCTTTATAGTAAATACACGCTGTGTAAGACTATGCGGTAACGTTTGATCCACTCACACCGGGAAGGACCCCTATTCTTTTTGACAAGTGTGGTGGGTTCTTTAATGTGCTCAAGGTGTGACTCTCCTCAAACAAGCTTCAGGGGCCTCCGACGTTACGTCCGATCCGAGAGGACATCCCTAACCAAAGCAAGGTACTCATTTTCACCAGAGTCCACTGGAGAAAGTAGGGAGGGGGGGAACATCGGGACCGGATAGGGGTTCAAACCCAGATCCATTAAATTCTAAATCAACAACTGTAACAACAAGACCGCCTTCCGTCCAGTTACTGTGGTTAGTGCAGGAATGCACGAGCACGTTTGATTATTATGTTTATAAGAAATGTCGACGAGAATATAACACAGAAAACGGCATAGGACCCAAACAGATAACATGCGTAGCAGCATACTTGCTGTTGGCTTGCTTGAAAGAAACATCCTGGAGAAATCTTAAGACCTATTCAAAGATCTTAAGATTGTCTCATAAAATCTCAAGATTGTCTCATAAAATCTCAAGATTGTCTCATAAAATCTCAAGATTCATCACAAAATCTTGAGATTTTCAGAATAAATCTTGAGATGTTTTCATCTTCAACGAAGCGTGAAGACCTCTACTGGGAGTCATTATGATCCGTTGTGTATCAGATAAGTGTTTCACAAAATATTGGATATAGAAAGACCATAAAGAAAGATCAGAAAAATATATCAAGAATAAGGCATCAAGCTTGGAAAGTAGCAGACATCATATGCTGGAGTAACAATGGGAACAGATGAGTGATGCGCCTCAGAGTCAGAGGTTGCCTCTAAACTCCCTAACTCGTGCCCTGCGTGGTACAATACTACATCAGCGCACCTGAAGGTTACTCCCATTGGCAGAGCATGTGGCGGGAGGTGTCCCTGTAGTACCGACAGAGTCTCCAGGGGGCGATGCTGGGCAGGTTTGATGTTCCCCCGGGGAGATGCATTGCGGCGCATTTGGGTGCAGTTACGCGTTTGTAAATATCATGTCGCGAACTGCGCTGTGGTAGTTGGGACATAAAACTGTTGAATCCGGACCCTGGCGGAAGGTAAGGAGCTTCACGCATTGGTTAACGCGGCCATCTTCCCGCTCCCGCGGCGCCGTAAGGACTGACGGCGGCCCACAGAGGAGCGCTGTTAATGGCGATCATCATTAAGCCGGGGACCTGAGGTTAACACTGGGGCAGCCATTGCAGGTTCAACCAAAGTTCCTCCATCCGGCAGGAAATCTTTACTTGGTGTGGTAAAACACAACCTTAAATAACGACAATATCGTGGATGAGGAGCATCATCTGGGAGAAATAGGACTCAATAAAATGTTTTTAAGTCTCCTTAGATCGGTGACCATGGGAACATGCTCGTCCATGATAACTCGCTTTCTTCAGCTGAAATTCCGTTTGTTCAATCCTCACGTATCACCGTGAAACATGGGACACAAAAATGATCAAGAGCAGGTACCTCCACAAGCCACGACAACTAGGGAACACTTTCGGAACAAACACAGACCACAACGTGACGCCAGCCATCCACCAGATAAGACTCCGCTACAGGACCACATTCTCCACATGGACCCCTTCAGGCTGGTCAGGCGCACCCTGAAATCTGCGCGTGCAGATCTAGAGGAGACAACCTGGAAGGATCTCTGCTGAAAGACTGAGAACACTTGGCTAGACAAGCCAGAAAAAGGCGG